>NW_017308294.1:115530-117564 GCF_000935625.1 Nanorana parkeri | reverse complement strand
CAGTAACGCTCTCCCGGCCATAAAACGGCCCCCCGTCACCAGGACGGCACTTACCCCTTGCAGCTGCTGGGCCCCGGCAAAGTTCCGCATGACCTGATGAAACTCGCGCTCCAGGCGTGTGGCCCAATACTGCATCCTGCGAAAGAAAAGAAGACAAGAGGTCAGAGGGGCCCAAAACCACAGCGGGGAAAATATCAGACATGGCGGTGCGGGGAGGATCCCGGCTAATATCGGACATGGCGGTGCGGGTAGGATCCCGGCTAATATCGGACATGGCGGTACGGGGAGGATCCCGGCTAATATCGGACATGGCGGTACGGGGAGGATCCCGGCTAATATCCGACATGGCGGTACGGGGAGGATCCCGGCTAATATCGGACATGGCGGTACGGGGAGGATCCCGGCTAATATTGGACATGGCGGTACGGGGAGGATCCCGGCTAATATTGGACATGGCAGTGCGGGTTGGATCGCGGCTAATATCGGACATGGCGGTACGGGGAGGATCCCGGCTAATATCGGACATGGCGGTACGGGGAGGATCCCGGCTAATATCAGACATGGCGGTGCGGGGAGGATCCTGGCTAATATCCGACATGGCGGTACGGGGAGGATCCCGGCTAATATTGGACATGGCGGTGCGGGTTGGATCCCGGCTAATATCAGACATGGCGGTACGGGGAGGATCCCGGCTAATATCAGACATGGCGGTACGGGGAGGATCCCGGCTAATATCAGACATGGCGGTACGGGGAGGATCCCGGCTAATATCCGACATGGCGGCACGGGTTGGATCCCGGCTAATGTTGCACATGGCGGTGCGGGTTGGATCCCGGCTAATATCAGACATGGCGGTACAGATAGGATCCCGGCTAATATTGGACATGGCGGTGCGGGGAGGATCCCGGATGACGCAGGTAAAACCAGCAGCAATACCGGCGCACGCGATGGGGTGACATGATGAATGGAGAGGGGAGGCGGCGCGTTCACCAGACTGAACGGGTAACACGCCGATAATGAAGTCCCGGTAATGGAGGCGGCTGCAGCTTCATTAAACGCTAAGCACAGAGCTGTCCCCTCCGCGCCTCTCTATCAATGTAAACCAGAACATCCGGCTCAATCAATACCGCATTATCAGAGCAGAACACCGGCGTCTGTGCCGCGGGGCAGCGTCCGTCCCGTGTCACCATCACTCAACCGGCAGACATGGCAGCCGCGAAGCCTGATAAACCCCCCGAAACACCAATCACCATCAGCGGCCAGACGTAGAGGACCAGACCGCGTTCTCACCGCGCGACTTTACCGCCGTTTCCACTGCCGATCACCATAAACCAGATATACCCTACAATCATATGGAAGATCGGTCTGCTGCAGGCAGGAGGAAGCATTTCCTCAGTCTCCCCTCCCCCAGTGATCAGTCTGCTGCATGCAGGAGGAAGCATCCCCTCAGTCTCCCCTCCCCCAGTGATCAGTCTGCTGCAGGCAGGAGGAAGCATTCCCTCAGTCTCCCCTCCCCCAGTGATCAGTCTGCTGCAGGCAGGAGGAAGCATTTCCTCAGTCTCCCCTCCCCCAGTGATCAGTCTGCTGCAGGCAGGAGGAAGCATTTCCTCAGTCTCCCCTCCCCCAGTGATCAGTCTGCTGCAGGCAGGAGTGAGCATCCCCTCAGTCTCCCCTCCCCCACTGATCAGTCTGCTGCAGGCAGGAGGAAGCATTCCCTCAGTCTCCCCTCCCCCAGTGATCAGTCTGCTGCAGGCAGGAGGAAGCATTTCCTCAGTCTCCCCTCCCCCAGTGATCAGTCTACTGCAGGCAGGAGGAAGCATTCCCTCAGTCTCCCTTCCCCCAGTGATCAGATTGTAACATTGTAGCAAGTCATAAGGTGAGTGGCAGCAGCAGGGGCTGATCTGTGTCAGACATTTGTGAACACTGCCATGAGGTCCACCTTTTCTCAGCCATGTAAATTGATTAGGAAATTAGAGATTTACATTTCCGGATCCTGCAGCACGGGAGCGGCTCGTTGTGTCTCCGCCGTCTCGG
>NW_017308294.1:112806-115506 GCF_000935625.1 Nanorana parkeri | reverse complement strand
TTCAATGATGCCGGATCCTGAACACTGAGAGACGCAGAATACACAACGTGCGAGTCGGGCCGATGTAAGGTGGGGGGGGGGGGGGTGACCCCCCCAGTGAATACATTGATACATGAATGGATGTTGTCACCGGATTTTTATTTGAAGGATAAAACAAGAATTGTCTTAAAAGTTTCATTGTTATATTTGATACATAACAATATGTATCGCGGTGTTCATTATAAAGGTGGCGGACGTGCGCGCTCCGGGCCGGTGCGTTCTTAGAGGTGACAACGTTGTCACATTATTATCAGGTGCTGATTGTGTATTTTGTTAGTTGGTACAATAAAGTTTATTATCATTGAAGGAAGTGATCTGTGATTTGTAGCGGCGCTCTGAGATTTCTCCCATTCGCGGTTTGGAACATTTTCGATCCAGCCCATTGGCTCCCCGCTAGTTTCTTGTAGTCATGCGGCAATTGTGCGTTTAACCCCCTGTGATGGCGGAAATGTGAATGAGCCCCAAAGTGAACACGACTGAAATCCAGAACCAGGAAGATCCGGGTCCTCCGACTTCCCACAGAGGAGGAACCGGCAGAACGCAGCGCCTACACATTCCAGACGCAGGTTGTGGAGGGCGACGCGGAACGCGGGGGAAATATCCGGCGTGCTATTTTTGGCGCCGCGTCATTCCTGGAAGACGTCGGCGTAATGTCACCTTCCTCAGGAATGGGAATTTGGAGGCCACAAAATCATCAACTTCTTCTTTTCCCGCATGCTGCAATTCCCAGAACTCCGACATGCGTCCCGTACGAGCCCCCCCCGTCCTCCATCGCTGTCCCACACGCATCACACCCCATCCCCCACCCCACCGTCACCCTTAACTGTCTGACTCGCATCCCCTAAGGGCCCATTTACATGTATGTTCCCGTGCCTTTGAATTAACGCATGTGCATCGTGTCACGTGCTAATGTGCATGCGGATAAAGGAGCATGTTCAACTTTAATGGGTCCCCGACGCACAGGAACCAGGGCCAGAAAATGGAAATGCAGCTTTTTTCCCAACGCAGTGCACCACAACCCAGCGTGTTACTGTCGTGCTATGGGGGGGCTGCAACACATGGGCATTGAAGCTGCGTTGCCATAATGCACTGAGTATAATTTAAACTGAACATTGGAACATGCGTTGACAGGATCAGGAGGATTAAAGGCTGAGAGTGTCAGATTCCTGCATGTGACCGGTTCTCTTTAATGTCTTACAGGCTGCCCATTGCATTGGGGGACGCAGGACACCCCGGTGGCACGCAGACCTCCGCATGGAGGAGCCATCACTGCGATTATACTAAATATGCAAGACGCAGGCCAGACGCCCCCCCCCCCCCCCCGGGGGACGGGGTGGGGGGGGGGGGGGGAGAGCAGAGTGAGCAGAAGGATGACATCATCAGCATGTTGCTGCTACTTTCCTCACACCGCCGCCCCCACCCCCCCCCCCCCCCCACGGGGGACAGGCTGTCGGAGAGGACGGGAATACGGCGATGGCGCCGCGAGCTTGTTACACACACCGTAGGACACCAGGAAGTAATCTGCCTCCGCCTCCGGCGCAATTTCCCATCATGAATCTTCCTCCAGCCTTGATTAGCACACGAGGAGGACAAAACCGAGGCCTCGCGAAAAAAACCGCACGCTCAGGGGGCGGACGGGGCTAAGCTCCCCTCCTTCACCATGGCAACCCCGGCGTCTCCCGATGGGGCCGTTGCTGCGGAGAGAGAGAACGTTCCATTCGGCGTTACGACTGTTTATGTCGCGGAAGGATTTCGGAGTTCATCAAATATTTATTAAGAGCGTGTGACTGAGGGGGAGGGGACATTAGAGTGTAAGCTCCTCTGTACAGAGACTGATGTGACTGTGGGGGGACATTAGAGTGTAAGCTCCTCTGTACAGAGACTGATGTGACTGGGGGGGAGGGGACATTAGAGTGTAAGCTCAGTGTTCTCTGTACAGCGCTGTGGTATATGTCAGAGCTGTATACATCTCTCGATTCTCTGGTCGTGCGTGCATCCAGTCCTGTAACGAGGCTCCTCCCCCCCGGCGGTGAACTGGTTGCGCTCCCTGAGGCCTGCGGCTGTTCATAGCGTATTGATCGGGTATTAGGTTCTATAGTTGGCGGGTTGTTGACACAAGCGGCTGCTAATGGTCTGCGCCGGCGGACGGCCGTCTGTCTGAATGTGACACCTACGGGGCCCAGCCGCGGCGCATTAACCCTTTCAGCCGAAAGAAAAGAGAAAGATTGATGGCGGCGTCCCCCCTCCGGGAGAGAGCGAGCGGACGCATTTTATAAAGCGGGATGATGTATGTATTTATACCACGCAGCGCGATACGCATCGCAAGCACGTAAATTCTATATTTGCAGCCGCACGCCGAGATCTATTTATTTATAACATGTGGTGCCATATATCACCACGACGTGACGCGCATCGTGCAGGAGGAGCGCGGCGGGCGGGACGTGCGCTATACCCAGATATCATCAATCTGCGCTGCACACCCCCCACATTCAATCATATGCCCCTCCCCCCACATCAGTCTCTGTACAGAGGAGCTTACACTCTAATGTCCCCTCCCCCACAGTCACATCCGTCTCTGTACAGAGGAGCTTACACTCTAATGTCCCCTCCCCCACAGTCACATCAGTCTCTGTACAGAGGAGCTTACACTCTAATGTCCCC
>NW_017308294.1:111571-112632 GCF_000935625.1 Nanorana parkeri | reverse complement strand
TGTACAGAGGAGCTCACACTCTAATGTCCCCTCCCCCCCACAGTCACAAACTCCGTAGAGTGATTTCGGTGAGTCTTCTTCCGGTATGTGATTGGATGATGGGAAGGAAGATGGTAAGTACTGGAGGTTGGTTGGTTCCCAGGGATGGTGGATCCTGGAGGCCGGTTCCGGAGGCGGCGGGTCCTGGAGGGCGATAGGCCAAATCGTGGCGGGTCCTGATGAATGGTGAATCCCGGAACTTGAAGGGTGTCAGAAAACAGTGGGTCCCCAAGGAAGTGGGTCTTGGATGGTGGCGAGTTCTGCAGCATGGTGGGTCCCGGAGGTTTCTCAGTCTTGAAGAGTGGCCGGTCCCAGAGCATGGTGGGTTCTGGTAGTTGGCGGGTCCTGGGCAATGGCGGTTTCCAGTGGTTGGAGGGTCCCAGCAGTTGTGGGGTCCTGTAGGTTGGCCGATCTTGGGGTTTCCTGGAGGCTGCGGGGTTCAGGAGGTTGCCAGAGGTTGAGGGGCCCAGGAGTTTGGAGGGTCCCAGTGGTTGGGGGGTCCTGTAGGTTGGCCGGTCCTGGGGGGTTGGGAGCCTCTTCTCCGCCGTCAGTTCTATATATAGCGGAGGAGATGAGAGGACGATGTCGCCGCGCCATTGATATGAAACGCGTCGGCCTCCTTTCATCTCGCTAATATTCCCGAATAATGGCGATAAGAGACTGCCGGCCGCCGAGTGAGAAGTGCCTGAGTGGCGGAGATGAAGCGCCGATCTACCGCGGCACACACAGAGTCCACTTATCACAGCAATATAGAGTTGGAGGGGCAGGAGGGGAGAAAGGAAGAGGGCGGCCACGCCCATCGCGCGCATCTGTGACCGACCCCGGAGGTGATATCAGAGAATTGGGGTTCATTCGCACCCGAAAATCTTTCTTTTCACTTCATTTTCATCTCGGCGCTGCTGATCTCCTGCGGCCTCTTTACAGCCATTGGCTGTCTACATGAAAGCCGCACGGAGAATGAGAGCCAACGAGCAGAGGGGCGACCCTGGTGAGAACTGAACCCGGTGCTGCGAGGGGGGGGG
>NW_017308294.1:110526-110762 GCF_000935625.1 Nanorana parkeri | reverse complement strand
GGGGGGCCCCCGCGCTCCCCACTTAGCGGACATGCCGCACAGCTACTCCAGATAAGGATAGGAGACGTCCAGCTGCCAGCGGAGCGTCATACGTGTCACATACACCAGCAATGTGACAAAAGACCGAACCTGCCCCTGAAATATGAGACAGCAAACAGCCGGCTGCGTGTATTTCCGTCTCCGGCTGGAACAGCTGCGACCGCGAGGCCAGAAACAGCCACAAAGAGGCATTCATT
>NW_017308294.1:109803-110126 GCF_000935625.1 Nanorana parkeri | reverse complement strand
GGGTGATAATTCTGGGAGCTCCTCACAAGCAGCAGCCAGTCAGACAGAACCGGCCTCACTTCCTGGCTTGGAGGACCTCCGGCATCATCTAGCTCTTCCCTCTCCAGCCTGACTGGCCCCGCCCCTTACACGGTGACATCAGACGTTTACCTCATACACAAATAAAAACAGCGATGGAAACACGCCGATCAGTGTCACCTATTGATCTGTGCGGTGAGCGCCGCCAGATATGATTACACAACAGAGGACCTCGGACACGGGATGTTATCTGCCTGGTGTCCCCCGGGGGTCACAGAGGGGGGGGGGGGGGGATGGGACACGCT
>NW_017308294.1:107233-108199 GCF_000935625.1 Nanorana parkeri | reverse complement strand
ATTGCGTTCTGAGGAAAACGCCGTAAAAACGCAACGTGCATTTCAATTGGTGCGTTTTCCAAGTCACGTGTCCGCTTTCCCCCGGAAACAAATCTCGCGTCTCGTTACATTTTGATACATTGGGCTCGATTCACGAGGATTTGACACAAAGTATCTTCATTTCAGTCATGTGACCGTCATTCTCAGATCTCATTGGAGTCAGAGGAAAATAACTGTCACTTGTTCTTCATTTCAGTCATGTGACCGTCATTCTCAGATCTCATTGGATGACAATAAGTGTCGCTTGATTGATGAGAAGGATCGTTATCCCGCTGTGCGCGTTTCGTAAATTGAGCCGCAAACACAAAGTATCTTTATTTCAGTCACCTGAATGTAGGTGAAACTAACCGTCACTTGTTCAATATTAAGTATCTTTATTTTAGTCACGTGACCTTCATTTTCAGATCTTACTGGAGGCAGATGAAACTAACTGTCACTTGTTTCACAATGAGTATCTTTATTTTACTCATGTGACCATCATTTTGAGATCTCATTGGACAGAACTGTCACTTGTTCAATAATAAGGGTGGCTCTTTATTTTAGTCATGTGACTCTCATTTTGAGATCTCATTGGAGGCAGATGAAACTAACTGTCACTCGTTTCACAATAAGGATCTTTATTTTAGTCATGTGACCTTCATTTTGCGATCTCATTGGACACAACTGTCGCTTGTTGGATAAGAAGGATCGTTATCCCGCTGTGTCTGTTTTGCGACGATGAATTATAAATGCACTAACATCACATTCGGACGCGCGCGTTTTCTCCCGCGACGGTGCGAATGGGCCCTCGGCGATGAGTCTTTATCTCGTCTCGCTGGTCGCCGTAACTCACAATCACCCAACGGTGACACGGGCGACGCACCGCCACACCCTCTCCGATTTGATGAACGCAGATATTACAACCGCCCGGCGCCTGCCCCTCGACCC
>NW_017308294.1:106690-107219 GCF_000935625.1 Nanorana parkeri | reverse complement strand
CTCCGCCCCCCTCCCCCCCCCCCCCCCCCCCCCCGCGCCGTATCTCTTGGGGTCCGCGCGTTTCCAGGACGATGGCGAGCGACGAGGAGCCGGCGCTCCTAAAAAAAAATAACCACGTCAGGCGGTCTTTCAATCTGGTGGCCGGGCCCCCGGAAAGGACGCATCAAAGCAATCTGCGGTGTAATTAGCGCGGCGCATGGCGGGACAAAATGATTTCTTGATGTATGGGAAATTTCCGGATATCCGAGCGCGGCGGCGGCGGCCTGCAATGAGGGAGCGCTAAGTGATGTCGCAGCAGGCGGGGATAATAGGTGAACATGACAGGAGAGCGTTCGCCTTATCGGCGTCTTATCTGCCAGATGAAGGACGCGCGCGGAAAATCACCATCGCAAAGCCGAATTAAAGCGCTTTCTGATCTGTAATAGGCTGAAGCACCTCGACGGCGACGCGTTACAGGCAATTAAGGCATGAAAGGGTTCCTTAACGAGCCTGCGCGTCTCATCATTCACCAGAGCCGGCGCCGCGCCAA
>NW_017308294.1:104609-106582 GCF_000935625.1 Nanorana parkeri | reverse complement strand
ACCGGTCCCCCCCGAAAAACACGCGGCAGCCGTGTCTGAGCGACGGGACCGCGCCGAGGACGCGGCTGTCCGTTCACCCGCGCAAGGACCGCAGAGGGAAAGGGGCGTATTTATAATGAGGTGAACATTCACCGGTGGTGAATCAGACACTGGCATTTAAAGCACATGCACCAGGAAGATTCACCTGCAGTGAATGATTCACTGCTCTATAAATGGAGTCCGTACATACAGAATATCCATCATTGACAACCTGTGTCAATCTCGGTGTCAGGACGGATCTGGCGCGGTGGGCGGGGCGTTCATAGCTGGGTTGTGGGAAGGACAGGGGCCGCCGGACACAGGTACTAAAGTGGACCTGTCATCAGATATATCTCCTACCTGAGTAATGTGTCATGTGACCCATCCAGGTATTTATTACCTCTCACAGAGATCACATGACAATGTCTGCTGTTCTCTCCAGAAGGACGGCGCCATCTTTGTTCAGGTGTCACCCGGGGTCACCATCTACTTCCTGGACTGGGACGGCGGTTCAGAGGTGACACCATCATGTAAAACATGATGTCTATAAAGATCTTGGCTGTGTTCACAAATGTCTGACACAGATCAGCCCTTGCTACAGCCTCTCACCTGATAACTTGTTACAATGTTGCAGTGTGATCACTGGGGGGAGGGGAGACTGAGAAGATGCTTCCTCCTGCCTGCAGCAGACTGATCACTGGGGGAGGGGAGACGGAGGAGATGCTTCCTCCTGCCTGCAGCAGACTGATCACTGGGTGAGGGGAGACGGAGGAGATGCTTCCTCCTGCCTGCAGCAGTATGATCACTGGGGAGGGGAGACTGAGGGAATGCTTCCTCCTGCCTGCAGCAGACTGATCACTGGGGGAGGGGAGACTGAGGAGATGCTTCCTCGTGCCTGCAGCAGACTGATCACTGGGGGGAGGGGAGACTGAGGAGATGCTTCCTCCTGCCTGCAGCAGACTGATCACTGGGGGGAGGGGAGACTGAGGAGATGCTTCCTCCTGCCTGCAGCAGAATGATCTATGTAAAATCAAATCCATCCATTGCTAAGTCTAAGCAGTGTATCTGTAGCCATAATACTCCACACAACTTATCTGGGGCCCTAAACAACAGGGCCCCACCGCTGCCTGACTACACATCGGCTCAGGAAGGCGGCAGCAGCATTTGGCAGCCACATTTGGATAAAGTAAGATATACTGTATATAGTGCCGGATACTGTATACCAGCGGTTGGCATTCTCGGCACTCCAGCTGCTGTGGAACTACAAGTCCCATGAGGCATTGCAAGACTCTGACAGCCACGGAGGTGACTGGCAGAGGCAGAGGCATGATGGGATAGTTAGTTTCAGCTGGAGTGCCTAGTCCTGCTCTATACGAAGGATACAATATGAATTTAGTATTCTGTATCATTAGGGGAATGAGAGGGACAGGTGGCCCCTGGATGGTTTTGCTGAGGGGCCCCTCACAGCCCGGCATGAAACACTTTGGGAATGGAAAGCGGAATGTCGGGGGGGACGCGGGATCTCCAGACGTCCCCGGTCTGGATGCATTTGTTGGGGTAAACCATTCCTGAGCTTCAAGTCCTTGGGGACCCCTTTCCTGACATTGGGGAGGAGATTCCGTGGCCCTCACATGGGTTCCCCTGTCTCCTCCCATGTGGCTCTATCTTCGGGAGAGCCCCCGACCCTCACCCTTGTGCACGTTTTTGTGTGCTGTGATTTCACGGTTCACTTTTTTTGTCCACAGGGGGGAAGTTTGTCTTCGACGCACTCACCACAGACCTACAAAAATCTGTGACATCAATGGCACCGACGGGGGGAGGGGTGTTGTCAGAGGACTGCGGCAGTGCCAGGCCGCCGTTGTACGGAGGATTGAAGCCCCGTGCCCATGCGGCACCGATAGTCCTGAGGGTATCGCTCCCGGCGGCCTTCTCTTGGCTTAAGCCTGGTTTCCATT
>NW_017308294.1:100223-104516 GCF_000935625.1 Nanorana parkeri | reverse complement strand
CAGAGATAACGGCGAGACGCGGTGTTCCGAAATTAACCTACTTCTGAGCTGAAAAGGAAATCAAGGACCTTCTTAAGAAATGAGGTCCTCTTTAAGATGAGCGCGATAGCGCGGGAAGAAAGCCGCCGACAAAAGGCGATTTTCAGCACAAGAGTGGCGAGGAGGATTATCGGCGCCCAGTAATACCACCGACACCCGGATCTGTGATAGGAGCCGGGGGGAGGGGGCGCGTTCCCCCTCAGTCTCGTGGCCCCCCGAGAGTGAGAGAGAGCGCAACTGAGATCGCCGGGCGTCCCCGCCGCGGAGCGAGCATTCCGGAGACGTGGAAGCGGCGTTTTGTAAAGCGACATATAAGTGGCGGAGACAAGACCAGTCACCCTGCACAAGGAGAGAGAGCGGCAGTGAGCGGTATTTATTACAGGAGGGGGCGGAGACAAGACCAGTCACCCTGCACAAGGAGAGAGAGCGGCAGTGAGCGGTCTTTATTACAGGAGGGGGCGGAGACAAGACCAGTCACCCTGCACAAGGAGAGAGAGCGGCAGTGACCGGTCTTTATTACAGGAGGGGGCGGAGATAAGACCAGTCACCCTGTATAAGGAAAGAGAGCAGCAGTGAGCGGTCTTTATTACAGGAGGGGGCGGAGACAAGATCAGTCACCCTGCACAAGGAGAGAGGGCAGCAGTGAGCGGTCTTTATTACAGGAGGGGGCGGCGACAAGACCAGTCACTCTGCACAAGGAGAGAGAGCGGCAGTGACCGGTCTTTATTACAGGAGGGGGCGGAGACAAGACCAGTCGCCCTGTATAAGGAAAGAGAGCAGCAGTGAGCGGTCTTTATTACAGAAGGGGGCGGAGACAAGACCAGTCACCCTGCGCAAGGAGAGAGCGGCAGTGAGCGGTCTTTATTACAGGAAGCTCCTCACATTGGATGAGTGCGCAGATCTGGAAGAATACACAGGACTCTGGTACGAGGACAATGTTCACTGATCTCAGAGTTCACCTTTGACCCTAAGCCATTATCTCACCAATCAGACATTTTTCCCGCCAAGATACAAAGTGCTGAATTGTATTCGTTGTCTTTCATCTCTCAGATCCGACGTGAAATGGCGCCGTTGTAGGGAGGAGCCTCCCGTCCGTCTGTCTGTCGGAGTTGTGGAATCATTCCGATAGAACGGAGATATTGGGGATATCGGTGAACGATCTCGCACTGTACAGGATACATTGTTACCAGATGACGGGAACCTGAGCTCATCGCCTGAGCGCGCCAACGCGTGAGCCGCATTAATATTCAGGGGGATCCAGCCTATCAAATTACTCCCAGCCAGTGACATCATCGCGGCGGCTCAGAGCCAAATGCTATCAATGACCTCGAGGGGAAGATGGAGATGATCCGGATCAGGAGAAATCAGCGGCTGAACAGAGGCCATTAAAGTAGCAAAAGGGGCCACATTATGTCTACTGAGGGCCACACCTCCTTCATTGTAATCTAAGAGAAGCGCACATTGCTGGGTGATAATAAAGTAACAAGTTCGAGAAATGTGAATATTACATAAGATAATGTGATCATTGTGGCCCCCAGACTGGGGCCTAATTCAGAGGAAAGTCCCGAAGCTCCGAGGGTGGAATGATCGGGTCACATGACTGGTGTGGATATGACCGCAGGGACGGGCATGGATGGCACCAGGCAATGATCAAAGGGGGCAAGGTGACTTTAATGGGTGGGCACCTTCCTCGGGGGAGGAAAAACAGGAAATGACATATGAAGGGGGCGCAGCAATGTATTCGGGGAAGCATGGCCCCTTATTACCTTGTAGTGATGTCATCTCTGGAGAGAAGGGAAAGAAGTGAGGAGGAGAAAATTGAGAAGAAAGGACAGAAGAGAACAGAATGGAAAAGGAGATGGGAAGGAAAAAAAGAGGAGGAGAGGGGAAAAGAAAAGGGAGAGGAAATGAGAGAAGAAAAATAGAAGGAGAGAGGAAAAGGAAATGAAGGAGGAAGAGAAAAAGAGAGGAGATGGGAAGGACAAGGAGAGGAGAAGGACGAGGAGAGAAGGGAAGGACAAGGAAAGGAGAGAAGGAAAAGGAGAGAAGAGGGGAAAGACGAGGTGATGGGAAGGGCGAGAAGAGAAGGGCAAGGAGAGGAGAAGAGAAGGGCAAGGAGAGGAGAAGAGAAGGACAAGGAGAGGAGAAGAGAAGGGCAAGGAGAGGAGAAGAGA
Organism: Nanorana parkeri; assembly: GCF_000935625.1. NCBI lineage: Eukaryota > Metazoa > Chordata > Amphibia > Anura > Dicroglossidae > Nanorana > Nanorana parkeri. The sequence continues at coordinate 102,303 of NW_017308294.1, read as the reverse complement.
AGGGCAAGGAGAGGAGAAGAGAAGGGCAAGGAGAGGAGAAGAGAAGGACAAGGAGAGGAGAAGAGAAGGGCAAGGAGAGGAGAAGAGAAGGGCAAGGAGAGGAGAAGAGAAGGGCAAGGAGAGGAGAAGAGAAGGACAAGGAGAGGAGAAGAGAAGGGCAAGGAGAGGAGAAGAGAAGGGCAAGGAGAGGAGAAGAGAAGGGCAAGGAGAGGAGAAGAGAAGGGCAAGGAGAGGAGAAGAGAAGGGCAAGGAGAGGAGAAGAGAAGGGCAAGGAGAGGAGAAGAGAAGGGCAAGGAGAGGAGAAGAGAAGGGCAAGGAGAGGAGAAGAGAAGGGCAAGGAGAGGAGAAGAGAAGGGCAAGGAGAGGAGAAGAGAAGGACAAGGAGAGAAGAGAAGGACAAGGAGAGGAGAAGGGCAAGGAGAGGAGAAGAGAAGGGCAAGGAGAAGAGCTGAAGGAGAGAAGGAAAAGGAAAGGAGAGGGGAAGGACAAGGAGAGAAGAGAAGGACAAGGACGAGAGGGAAGGACAAGGAGAGGAGAAGGACAAGGAGAGGAGAAGGAGAGGAGAAGGACAAGGAGAGAAGGAAAAGGAAAGGAGAAGGGAAGGACAAGGAGAGGAGAAGAGAAGGACAAGGAGAGGAGAAGAGAAGGACAAGGAGAAGAGCTGAAGGAGAGAAGGAAAAGGAAAGGAGAGGGGAAGGACAAGGAGAGGAGAAGGGAAGGACAAGGAGAGGAGGGGAAAGGGAAAGAAGACTGCCGTAGTGAGTTGCGAAGGCCGATATGAAACCATAAAATACACAACCCACCAGAACCATCACCCACATGACCAGCCGCGATGGTATACGCTATACGCCTATTAGATGCAGCCCCTCCCCCGATACAGTAGAGAGCCTGCAATGTTCAGTAGGCACGGGTGACCTTTGACCTCTGGTTTCGCACATATGGTGACATTTCAGTGGTGGGCTTCCCACCTGTCGTAGTGAACTGTGACCGGCATTCTTTTTTTTAAAGTCTGGACAAACCCTCGAGCCCGGCGGGCGGCCAGGGCCGGAGAGAAGCGGAGCCATTCTTCTTGCGGGGAGAGCGGCGTATATCCGCAGTCACTCTGCATTCCGGCCGTGTCTTGTTTTCCTTCAGCACGCAGAGCACAGGTGGCAGGAATGCTAAGAGGGAGCCGAGCTGCCACCGAGCTGAAAAGAGCACCGCGCTCAATTATTATGGAGGCACCGTCTGCCACTCTGCGGCCTCACACCGCTCATCCGGCGGGCGCCACCAGAGAGACGACGCGTCGCCCCGCACAACAGCCTGTCACCATTAGGCCGATACAGCGGCGGCTTTTACAGAAATCTCCATTAGAGGCGGCCGGCAGAGTCCATCTCGCTGCCAAGGAGGCCGTGTGGCTGTATGGTGATGAGACGGCCCGGCATCACCCCCCCTCCACCCACCCCCGAATCACATTCAATGCACAACACAAACTTCACAACACTCGGCTCCGGATCGCAAAATGTTCCTTTTCTACACTTCATGTCGGCACTCATTTCACGCAGGCTTGTTGGCGGATAGTGAGCAGGATGATACGCAGATCAGCCCCCTGCTACAGCCTCTCACCTTGTAACTGGATACAATGTTACAATGCTGCAGTCTGATCACTGGGGGAGGGGGAGACTGAGGAAATGCTTCCTCCTGCCTGCAGCAGACTGATGACCGGGGGAGGGGGGGGATGAGGAAATGCTTCCTCCTGCTTGCAGCAGACTGATCACTGGGGGAGGGGAGACTGAGGAAATGCTTCCTCCTGCTTGCAGCAGACTGATCACTGGGGGAGGGGAGACTGAGGAAATGCTTCCTCATGCTTGCAGCAGACTGATGACTGGGGGAGGGGAGACTGAGGAAATGCTTCCTCGCTCCTGCAACAGACTGATGACATCATCTCAGCCTAGGCAAAGTCACTGACTGGACCTCTTTGTAATGATGAGCGGTGGAGGTTTTCTGCACACTGATCCTGTTGCTGTAGATTGTGACAGGTCAAGAATTTATTCATGGAGACTTGTAAACTTACTGACAGGTCCTCTTTAACCCAACCCCC
>NW_017308294.1:97492-100117 GCF_000935625.1 Nanorana parkeri | reverse complement strand
GCTTCCCATGCCTGCCAGCAGATTCCATCTTGTCATGTTTGTCATGTGACCTTCCTGCCGGTATGAACCGAGCGCCAGCAGAATCCTCCTGACGGGCCCGTGCCACCCTGCAAACGCCCTCTTAATATGCACGGCAGCGAGCGCCGTTGTTGTTCGGCTGTTGAGGCCATTATAACTCAGCCGACTCGGAAGATAAAAGGGAAATGGAATTGTAGCTGCGGCGCCCTCCCCCCCACCTGTGCCCCTCCCGCATCCGAGGCGATAAACCGCCAGCCGCTTCCACGTCTTAATAGCCCACTAAAGCGTACGGCGGCCCGGTGCCCCGCGCCAGCCTCCTGGCTTAATCTCTTCCGGACGCCGAGCCGGCCGTCATTCAGATCCAGAGCCGCGTTCACTTAGCCCGGCCGTAAAGCTGTAGCCGGAGCTAATAAACACTCCTCTTCATTGCGGCTCTGCGCGGCATCTGCTGCTCCGACTGCGTCACTCAGCGCGCATGGAGGTGAAGTGGATCAAGGTAATGGCCGATTGTAAAACCGCATACAAGGAGATCCTAGGACGGCCAGATGGTTCTGCCCTATCCAGGACCGGATTTACACTCCCCGCCGACCCAAGGCCGGGTTCGGCAATGCACCCCTCCCCCCAGTCGAGGAGAATGCCAACCAGATAGCGGGGGTGGCAGGGTTGGTTTTAGTTTTTTTTTTTTGTTTCTTTCTCTTTTTTTATTACTTTTTTATCACTTTTTAATTTTTTTTATTTATTTTTTTACTTTTTAAATGTTTTATTTATCTTGTCATCTTTTACTTTTTTTTTTACAATTTTTTATCTTATTTTTTATTTATAATTATTTTCGTATTTTTTAAAATATTTTGCTTACTATTTTTTACTTTATTTATTACTTTATTTTTTAATGTAATTATTATGACTTATTATTTTTTACCTTTTTATGTAATAATTTTTTTATCAATTTTTATTTTCACCTAACTTTATTGCCATCACACAGGAGCTAACAAGCAGGGGCGTCCCGAGGCTGGGTGACACCCGGAGCGGTTTCCCGGGTGTCAGCACCGCCCACTCGCCGTCATCGCGCATGCGCGGCGATCCTCTGATACCTGCCGGCGGCCATCTTGGCAGACAGAGGAGGGGACAGTCAAGATGAGGTATGCCGCCGGGTCCCCTCCTCTCTCTCCTGATACTGTCGGGCGTTCGGTCCATGACCGAGCGCCCGACTTTTCAGAGGTGGGTGACACCAAAATGACTGTCAGTCATTTTGGTGTCACCCCTCTAATGGAGTCCCCCGGGTGCGGGCCTGCACCCCCCTTTTGATGCCACTGCTAACAAGTCACTGTGCGATTAGCATTTGGAGGTGACAGGTTCTCTTTACTGACCCTGTCACCTCCAATACAGGAGTTCTAGCACAGCTCTCCCCTCTCACTGTCTTCACGGAGCGGCCATGTTCCGGGCGTCGGGTGACTTCAAACCTGTGCCGCCCCTCTGCTCAGTGCCGCCCCCGAGGCCGGGCCTGGTTGGCCTTGCCGGGAATCAGGCCCTGATCCTATCCGACCATCTTCAGGTACCACCATCGCCCCCCCTGGGCCTGTCAACATGAGCAATCCAGGCCAAACAGTTCAAATGTATGTTGGCTTTTCCCCAGGTGCCAGAAACAAGCCCGTGCGGATTATGTCTCTGATATACGTATGCTTGTTCGGGGTCAGTGACTACGCGAGGTATCAGGGTACTCATAACATGCCCGTAGACTGTCTGCAGAGGTCACAGGGTACTCATAACATGCCCATGGACTGTCTGCAGAGGTCACAGGGTACTCATAACATACCCATAGACTGTCTGCAGAGGTCACAGGGTACTCATAACATACCCATAGACTGTCTGCAGAGGTCACAGGGTACTCATAACATGCCCGTAGACTGTCTGCAGAGGTCACAGGGTACTCAATCTTGTAGAAGGTCTTCCCAGAAGAGTGGAGGATGGTATGGCCATAATAGGGGAGGGGGGGGTGGGGCAACTCCATAATAATGGTCATGGAGGGGTTAGCTTCGTATAAATGGCAGTGGTTTTGGAATGGGAAGTCCTCTTATAGGTGTGATGGTCAACTGTCTACAAGTCGGACAAATCCGAGAAGCTGGGTAGCCAATGCCCCCGAAAACCTTACAGCTGGCGCCCCAACCCTTTCGGGTTCCCTCGAGCCGTTGCCAATGGAGCTCCTCAACAAATCCTGCCCTCCGCCCGGATTCAGCAGACGGCCTCCTGAAGTCAATATTCTGCTCATGACCCTATAGGAGCCATACAAGGAACCCGATGGACCACTTGGTTCTATTTCTGCTGTCAGCCTTCCATGTCTCTAGTCATATACACTGAGTGGCCAGATTATTATGCCCCCCCCCTCCCCCATCAGTACTTGGTTGGGCCGCCTGGTGACTCCACGAGATGGTGAAAGGTGATGCGAGGAATCTGACACGGCACTGTGGCCCTTCTGTTGTCTTGTACCAGTCTTGCCCCTCCCCCGTTCTGCCCTAACATTGACTAGTCGCTGACGGCCACAATTCGCACGTTCAGACCCAGATTTTCGGCTGACAGTCCGGTCTTTAAACACTTTAACAATGAGCCGCT
>NW_017308294.1:94564-97477 GCF_000935625.1 Nanorana parkeri | reverse complement strand
CGACGACCACCCCAGGATCCTTGCAGCATCTCTGCCCTCAATCTGGAAGGTTCATCGCCGGCGCCGAACGGGTTAACGCGGCTCTGAAAGGGAAAAACAAGGCCGAGAAAACAAGGTGCCCATTTCCTATTCCGCCGACACAAAAGGCTTTTTGTTATCAGTGAAAGGGGAATGTTTTAAGGGCAGCAATTTAATTTTTAACTGGCACACAAATAACCTCGTCCTACTCGTTATCTGGCGGGGGTCTCGCTGCCTTCCAGCCAATGGAACGGACGCCTGCGAGTTCTGGTGGCGGTGGAGGAATTAATGCCCCCCTCCTTTCATATCCGCCCCCCCACCTTTCCCAATCTCAGGTGGCGGGGAGGAGGGGTGGTCCGCCGGGCCCGTCTCAACCGTATTATTACTGGTGATGCTAAAATGGATCCGCTGTCACCGTAAGTCAAACGGCACAATCGCAGAATGCATCTGCAATCCATAAAAACGCCGCCCTGCGCCCCGCGTCTCCCCGCTAATGTGGCTGCTGCCCTGGCAATGTCATTAAAGCCTGCGGCCGGGGCAGCCGAGGGAGAGGACGATGCGCCCGGGGGGGGACAATGCGCGCCGAGAGAAAGAGCTGCCTGTTTGTGAAAGGGTTTATTACAGTGAAGACGATCGTTACCACCTTTAAAGAGGACACAGATCAAATCCCCCCCTCCCCCCTTCTCCTTCCAGATTAAACATCAAATTGCCGGTTCCAGAGATATGGCCGGGACCCTGACAGCCCCCCGGGGGGCCCGGGGCAAGGGTGATGGAGGGACGCGCATGCAGAATGTGTCTCTTTTATCCTTCGCTGCCCGGGAAGACAAATACAAGAGCCTCCATCTTGTCCACATACGCGTTCTATATTTGTCAGAACGGATGACCGTCAACGCCTAATGCTTCTGTACAATACGGGAGAGCGCCGCGCGTGCCGTACAGGTGACTCCGCCTCTAGGGGGGGCGGAAACCCGAAACCGATAAACAATTGTCTTTTTTTTTTTTTAATAAGCAAAAAATCTTTTTTTCCTCCTGGGTTGCATCTCGGTGCTGCTCGTCTCCTGCGGCCTCTTTGCAGCCACTTCCTGTCCACATGCACCCCAGTGATGGCTGCGCTGCGTTTCCTTCTTTGTTTATATATAAAGACGTTTGTTTCGGGGTCTTTGTGTTTTTTATCCCGTTTTTTGTATATTTGGTAATTTGTCACTTTCCACTTTCTATTTAACTTTCTCTTAAGCAGTAAGTGACCCCGGTGGCGTCACATGCGTGGATGCGAGCGGGTCTGGCAGCGGCGAGCGTGAGGTGGGGAGGAGGTGCGGCGCACAGTGTGTGGAGCTGTGAACAGGGCCAACTGATCGGAAGCCGATTAATCGATTATTGAAAAAGTTGACAACTTTTTCAATAATCGATTATAATCGATTATGTCGATTAGTTGTTGCAGCCCTAGTCAGGAGAGAGGAGGGGACCCGGCGGCATACCTCATCCCGCCGGGTGAACGTCCCCTCCTCTCTCTGCCGGCGTCCATCACCAAGATGGCAGCTGGCAGGCATCAATCAGATGGTTGCGCATGCGCGATGACGTCATTGCGCATGCGTGAGGTGACACCCGGCCTCGGGACGCCCCAGATAAAAGGGGGCGGAGCAGAGATCCATTGGCCCATTTCACTCGCCAGACCCCACCATGGTTGCACCTCCCCCCCATTAGCTCCAATGCAGTTTGCCAAAATGGGGAATTTTCACCACCTGGCCGGGGGGCAGTACATAGCGTCCTGAAAACATCACAGCGCCCTGCCACTGTACCCCTCTCAAGAGGCCTCGGCTCTGATGCAAGCAGTGGGCGGGATCTTGGGGGGAGTTATGCAAATATCAAAATGTCTTGATGGGTGAGTGTCAGCCTGGAGGAGTGGGCGTTTCTAGGCAGGCTGTATTTGCATAGGTAACGCCCACATGTGATGCTGAGCCTCCGTGATTGACAGAACTGCAATCCAATGAATGAAAGGGGCGGGGTCAGGCTGGGGGGGGAAAGGGCTGGACAATGCTGGGCATCCTCCAGCCAGGAAATGAGACGGGCTCTATCTGACTTGCTGCAGCTTCTGATGCACGTTGTGAGAAGCTCTGATGGGTTATTGAGTGGGCCAGATCATGGACCCCAGGCCCGGCTCCCCAATGGGGCCCCTCTGAGAGCTCCACACTGCAGCTCTGATCTCAGTGTGCCTCAAACCCTGCCCCCCTCCTCCCCCCCCCACTGACGCAACCACTTGACCATCCCCAGAGAACAGACATTCCGCTCACGGGGGGGGGAAACGTTAGATCTGTCCGGCTTTAGCCCTGCGGCCATTGTGGGAGAGGATGCGTCACAGAGCTTTTCTCAATACCCGGCGAGCGGTGATTGCGGCCGTATGTAAACGCATTCTATAAACATGTTTGTAAGGGGGGAGGGGGGGAACATTTGGGATTATTTTTGCTCATAAAGGGTGACGAGAAATAAAAGAAGAGGCCGCCGATGGCTGCAAATAATTTCATGTTAACCCTCCCGGGCCCTAAAAATTTCACGGGGGCCCTAGACTCAGCGCCTATAGGGAAACGCAGCCCTGGGGCAATGTGTGGTTACCCCTAACAGCCAATCAGAAATCAGCGCCGGGCCTCACTTTCCCCAGCATGGCAGCGCCTTGTTATCCCGGCCGGCACACATGCATCCGCTGCAGTTCTGAGCTGCCGTTTCCACGTTGCACACGGCGCCTGTGCGCGCCGCTCGCTCGCTCCTCTCCGTCTTCCATTATCACATTCTGCAGGAGAGTCTCAATCCTCCGGAGAGCGGCTCCCGATAATTATCTTAATTGACTTTAATATTTCCCTTTGTAGTGTTTTTTATTTATTTTTCTAATTATCTGCCATTTTC
>NW_017308294.1:88570-93022 GCF_000935625.1 Nanorana parkeri | reverse complement strand
AGCCCCGTCGTTTTCTACCCCGGCTTTTCCTCAAGAGCGTGCGGCTGTTCCGGGCCCCGGATGGACGGTGTGCTATCGGCTCCCGGAAAAAACCTGCCGCGCTGCGGGCGTTATGTGAGCGGCGCGGTGCTGCAAGTCGCTGCGAGCGCATGGCGCCGGGTCTCTGGGGTTTTCCTGAAGTCTGCGGTGCCCTTGGAGGACATTACATAACATTAATGCGGAGAGAGAGAGATCACAGGGACCGTATAACATTATCATGCAGCGCGTCCTCCGACAGAACGTTTTATGTACGGAGCGCGTCGTCCGTGGCGACGTACGCTGCCGGCAGTCACGGGGGTACCCTAAATTCTGCAGGGCGCTCGCCCCATGGCCCAAGGTGATAAAACGAGGCTGGATACATTTATATAACCCGCAACGGAAACATTTTATTATCAACAAACACATTTCTTCCTGCGGGTATAACAATGCATGCAGAGTTCAGGAGCCATTCAGTCTGATCTCGACGACGACTTCCATGCATCCTCTGGCTGTGCTTTGAGGTCCGTTCTCTACTCGCACCCCCAAAAAAACTGCAGGCCGCACACTGCTATGTTTTTTTTCTTTCATTTCAGTAAACTTTATTGAAACAGCTACATTCCCCCCGCCGGACATGACGCGTTTCGCCCTCAATCAGGGCCTAATCATAGGGTTCAGTTGAAAAATGCAGTAGGGTCACAGCCCGACCATATGTGCGTCAGACATTTGTGAGCACAGCCAAGAACTGCACAGGCACCAGGGTTGACATGATTGCGTCATATCTGAGCTGCCATCTCAGTCTAGGAAGTAGGTGGTGACCCCCGGATGATGCCTGAACAAAGATGGAGCCGCCCTGGAGAGAAAAGCAGATGAAGGCATTGTCAGGGGGAGTCATGTGAACCCTGTGAGAGGTAATAAATACCTGGAAGGGTCACATGACACAATACTGAGCCTGCCGCACCACACATGAAAAATGATGTCTGATGACAGGTCCACTTTAACAAGTGCTGGACCGCAGCTGTATCTAGAAGCAAAGGCCTTGCAGCACTGGGGTGTCCCCGGTTCAAATACTGGTCAGGACACTATCTGCATGGAGTTTGCATGCTCTCTCTGTGCTGTGCGGGTTTCCTCCGGGTACTGCGGTTTCCTCCCACACTCCAAAGACACACTGGGAGGTTAATTGGCCCCAGCACGTGTGTGCATGTATGTGACCTGAGGGTGTAAGGGTCTGATGTGAATGTGCAGCATGCAAAGTGCCGGGTAAATTGTTGTCACCGAGGGCCCGTTCACTCCATCGTGTTACAAAACCCTCATGCGTTTTCCTCCAAGTGTATAACGCATTGTTAGCACAGAACGCAGGAAGCGGTTTATGTGCCTTTTACATGAATGTTCTTGGAGTCAGGGGTCATACTGCAGGTATTATGGTAAGGTCTCAGTACTGGGGTCCTGTGTCATGGGTCATACTGCAGGTATTAGGGTAAGGTCTCAGTACCGGGGTCCTATGTCAGGGGTTATACTGCAGGTATTATGGTAAGGTCTCAGTACTGGGGTCCTGTGTCAGGGGTTATATTGCAGGTATTACGGTAAGGTCTCAGTACTGGGGTCCTATGTCAGGGGTTATATTGTAGGTATTACGGTAAGGTCTCAGTACTGGGGTCCTGTGTCAGGGGTTATACTGCAGGTATTACGGTAAGGTCTCAGTATTGGGGTCCTGTGTCAGGGGTCATACTGCAGGTATTACGGTAAGGTCTCAGTCCCGGGGTCCTATGTCAGGGGTTACACTGCAGGTATTACGGTATGGGGTTATATTGTAGGTATTACGGTAAGGTCTCAGTACTGGGGTCCTGTGTCAGGGGTTATATTGCAGGTATTACGGTAAGGTCTCAGTACTGGGGTCCTATGTCAGGGGTTATATTGTAGGTATTACGGTAAGGTCTCAGTACTGGGGTCCTGTGTCAGGGGTTATACTGCAGGTATTACGGTAAGGTCTCAGTATTGGGGTCCTGTGTCAGGGGTCATACTGCAGGTATTACGGTAAGGTCTCAGTCCCGGGGTCCTATGTCAGGGGTTACACTGCAGGTATTACGGTAAGTTCTCAGTATTGGGGTCCTGTGTCAGGGGTTATACTGCAGGTATTACGGTAAGGTCTCAGTACTGGGGTCCTGTGTCAGGGATCACACTGCAGGTATTACGGTAAGGTCTCAGTACTGGGGTCCTGTGTCAGGGGTTATACTGCAGGTATTACGGTAAGGTCTCAGTACTGGGGTCCTGTGTCAGGGATCACACTGCAGGTATTACGGTAAGGTCTCAGTACTGGGGTCCTGTGTCAGGGATCACACTGCAGGTATTACGGTAAGGTCTCAGTACTGGGGTCCTGTGTCAGGGGTTATACTGCAGGTATTACGGTAAGGTCTCAGTACTGGGGTCCTGTGTCAGGGATCACACTGCAGGTATTACGGTAAGGTCTCAGTACTGGGGTCCTGTGTCAGGGATCACACTGTAGGTATTACGGTAAGGTCTCAGTACTGGGGTCCTGTGTCAGGGGTTATACTACAGGTATTACTGTAAGGTCTCAGTACTGGGGTCCTGTGTCAGGGGTTATACTACAGGTATTACGGTAAGGTCTCAGTATTGGGGTCCTGTGTAAGGGGTCACACTGTAGGTACTGGCATGCATGTGATCCAGTCCTCCAATTCACATTCTGGGGGGGGGGAGGGGCTTATACTGGGGATGTAGCACATGTTTTGGGGTGCCAGGGAGACAGGACCGGTTTGCATATTCTGGGATACACCGGCGTTGTAGCACATTCACCGGGGGGTGTGAACCTGCAGAGAATGATACACACGGAGCCTGTGCCTGACGCAGAGGACGGGGAACATTGTTACTTTGTCTAGTTATGTCTACACATCATTTCTGTTGTTCTTTGTAGCCTGAAACGTGTCGGCAGCGCGATCAATAACGTCTTCTGTAAATCTCTAATCGATCTCCCCATGGACGGACTCTTCAGCTCATCTCCTGACGGGTCTCCGAGAGGATTGCCAGGCTTCAGGAACCAGCCCGGGCCCGCGAGTCCCAAATCTCGGCCCACGAGTCCCGAATCTCGGCCCACGAGTCCCGAATCTCGGCCCACGAGTCCCGAATCTCGGCCCACGAGTCCCGAATCTCGGCCCACGAGTCCCGAATCTCGGCCCACGAGTCCCGAATCTCGGCCCACGAGTCCCGAATCTCGGCCCACGAGTCCCGAATCTCGGCCCACGAGTCCCGAATCTCGGCCCACGAGTCCCGAATCTCGGCCCACGAGTCCCGAATCTCGGCCCACGAGTCCCGAATCTCGGCCCACGAGTCCCGAATCTCGGCCCACGAGTCCCGAATCTCGGCCCACGAGTCCCGAATCTCGGCCCACGAGTCCCGAATCTCGGCCCACGAGTCCCGAATCTCGGCCCACGAGTCCCGAATCTCGGCCCACGAGTCCCGAATCTCGGCCCACGAGTCCCGAATCTCGGCCCACGAGTCCCGAATCTCGGCCCACGAGTCCCGAATCTCGGCCCACGAGTCCCGAATCTCGGCCCACGAGTCCCGAATCTCGGCCCACGAGTCCCGAATCTCGGCCCACGAGTCCCGAATCTCGGCCCACGAGTCCCGAATCTCGGCCCACGAGTCCCGAATCTCGGCCCACGAGTCCCGAATCTCGGCCCACGAGTCCCGAATCTCGGCCCACGAGTCCCGAATCTCGGCCCACGAGTCCCGAATCTCGGCCCACGAGTCCCGAATCTCGGCCCACGAGTCCCGAATCTCGGCCCACGAGTCCCGAATCTCGGCCCACGAGTCCCGAATCTCGGCCCACGAGTCCCGAATCTCGGCCCACGAGTCCCGAATCTCGGCCCACGAGTCCCGAATCTCGGCCCACGAGTCCCGAATCTCGGCCCACGAGTCCCGAATCTCGGCCCACGAGTCCCGAATCTCGGCCCACGAGTCCCGAATCTCGGCCCACGAGTCCCGAATCTCGGCCCACGAGTCCCGAATCTCGGCCCACGAGTCCCGAATCTCGGCCCACGAGTCCCGAATCTCGGCCCACGAGTCCCAAATCTCGGCCCACGAGTCCCAAATCTCGGCCCACGAGTCCCAAATCTCGGCCCACGAGTCCCAAATCTCGGCCCACGAGTCCCAAATCTCGGCCCACGAGTCCCAAATCTCGGCCCCCGAGTCCCAAATCTCGGCCCCCGAGTCCCAAATCTCGGCCCCCGAGTCCCAAATCTCGGCCCCCGAGTCCCAAATCTCGGCCCCCGAGTCCCAAATCTCGGCCCCCGAGTCCCAAATCTCGGCCCCCGAGTCCCAAATCTCGGCCCCCGAGTCCCAAATCTCGGCCCCCGAGTCCCAAATCTCGGCCCGCGAGTCCCAAATCTCGGCAGATAAAACGCCGCGCTGACTCGGGCTGGG
>NW_017308294.1:82194-87847 GCF_000935625.1 Nanorana parkeri | reverse complement strand
TGTTGTGTGTGTGTGTGTGTGTGTGCGTGAGTGTGTGTGTGTGTGTGTGTGTGCATGAGTGTGTGTGTGTGTGTGTGTGCATGCGTGTGTGTTTTTGTATTTTTTTTTGGGGGGGGGCTTTGGGGAAATATCAAAAGTCTAAACAGACCCCCCTGACATTTCCCTTTTGAAATAGAAAAAAAGATTGAGTCTTCAAAAATCTGCAGAGAACCTTATGTAATGTATGCCATCATGCTGGGAGCTGTTGTGTCGGGGCCCTCTGACCTCCGGGGGGCCCCAGTACAGCTGCTTGCAAAACAACAAATGATTTTACTACAAGCAGCAAATATCGCCGCTGCAGCCATAGGGAGCCCCTCCCAAAGCAACGCCAAATATTCTACTATAGCAAAAATATCTTCCCCGAGGAGTGTCAGATCCCTCCGCAGGCCTTTTATAGTCTCAGCGACGGCTAAAAGCAGCAACACGGTCACCGCCGGGGGGCCCCGGAATGCAGCGCGAGGCCCAGATAATAGATAGATTGTCACACGTCAGAGCCTGTGTCGGGTCATCTCTTCTCATACACATACTACATACTCATACATTACTAAAAGCAACAACGAGATCATAACAAAGTCTCTGCAAAACACAACACAGGCCGTCGGGGCAAAGTTATTGTACAACGTCGACTTCTTCCATATACAGGGCCAGGTGTATTTATATACAAGAATCCCACTGCAAACCTTGTGGCCCCCGGCGGAGGGGACAGGCAGGAGCCCGGAACACCGGGGGAACGTTATTATATTTAATACTGATTATTGATATGACGCCTGGCAGACATCGGGGAACTCCCTTAAAACTCATCTCATCAGGGAAGCCGATCCCACCTCAACCTGACCACTGAACTATCACTTTATCATACAATTCATCCCCACACAGCTCCCTCCTCATGTATCACTGGCCCCTCCCCTTTTAGATTGTAAGCCCTCAGGGGCAGGGCCCTCCTTACCATCTTGTCTTGAATTGTATTGTGATTGTAATGTCTTCCTTATATTGTAAAGCGCTGCGCACACTGTTGGCGCTATATAAATCCCGTATAATAATAATACAAATCCCACAGGCCTGGGGAGGGATAGGGACTTCCTCTGATACCGATAGCACCCAACCAACCATTTCCAAGGCCGGGCAACGATGAGTTATTGACGCCGTGCAAGAAAAATCCATAAGGCAAAGAAAATAATACAAGCGGCTTCCCAACAAACACTACATCACAGAGGACGCGGTACGAGCCACACACACACAACCATCGCCACCAATACGCAACCATCGCCACCAATACGCAACCGTCGCCACCAATACGCAACCGTCGCCACCAATACGCAACCATCACCACCAATACACAACCATCGCCACCAATACATAACCATCACCCCCAATACATAACCATCACCCCCAATACATAACCATCACCCCCAATACATAACCATCACCCCCAATACATAACCATCACCCCCAATACATAACCATCACCCCCAATACATAACCATCACCCCCAATACATAACCATCACCCCCAATACATAACCATCACCCCCAATACATAACCATCACCCCCAATACATAACCATCACCCCCAATACATAACCATCACCCCCAATACATAACCATCACCCCCAATACATAACCATCACCCCCAATACATAACCATCACCCCCAATACATAACCATCACCCCCAATACATAACCATCACCCCCAATACATAACCATCACCCCCAATACATAACCATCACCCCCAATACATAACCATCACCCCCAATACATAACCATCACCCCCAATACATAACCATCACCCCCAATACATAACCATCACCCCCAATACATAACCATCACCCCCAATACATAACCATCACCCCCAATACATAACCATCACCCCCAATACATAACCATCACCCCCAATACATAACCATCACCCCCAATACATAACCATCACCCCCAATACATAACCATCACCCCCAATACATAACCATCACCCCCAATACATAACCATCACCCCCAATACATAACCATCACCCCCAATACATAACCATCACCCCCAATACATAACCATCACCCCCAATACATAACCATCACCCCCAATACATAACCATCACCCCCAATACATAACCATCACCCCCAATACATAACCATCACCCCCAATACATAACCATCACCCCCAATACATAACCATCACCCCCAATACATAACCATCACCCCCAATACATAACCATCACCCCCAATACATAACCATCACCCCCAATACATAACCATCACCCCCAATACATAACCATCACCCCCAATACATAACCATCACCCCCAATACATAACCATCACCCCCAATACATAACCATCACCCCCAATACATAACCATCACCCCCAATACATAACCATCACCCCCAATACATAACCATCACCCCCAATACATAACCATCACCCCCAATACATAACCATCACCCCCAATACATAACCATCACCCCCAATACATAACCATCACCCCCAATACATAACCATCACCCCCAATACATAACCATCACCCCCAATACATAACCATCACCCCCAATACATAACCATCACCCCCAATACATAACCATCACCCCCAATACATAACCATCACCCCCAATACATAACCATCACCCCCAATACATAACCATCACCCCCAATACATAACCATCACCCCCAATACATAACCATCACCCCCAATACATAACCATCACCCCCAATACATAACCATCACCCCCAATACATAACCATCACCACCAATACGCAACCATCACCACCAACACATAACCATCACCACCAACACATAACCATCACCACCAATACATAACCATCACCACCAATACACAACCATCACCACCAATACATAACCATCACCACCAATACGCAACCATCACCACCAATACACAACCATCACCACCAATACAATACGATATAAAGGAACCATTTCTACAACTGCACATCGGGACGGGCTGATATTTTCCGTCAATCACTGCGTGGAGACCCGCTAAAGCATTTCATTAGTCATGACGGGTCCATTCCTCTATGAAAACATGAAGCTGTATATATATATATATATAGATATACATGTACTGGGGACATACTTCTCCATATACACTCAGGGTGGGTGATGGGTGTAAATTATTTGTGTGCCGAGAATTGGAGCAATTCCAATTTATAGAGTAACGGCGGAGGGTTTTCGGGAGGCACATGTGTACATCAGCATTATATATATAATAGGACTATTAATGGGCCGGGGGTCAGGTGCAGGAGAAGTAGCTGAGCGCTGTAACTAGTGGGAAGTATTTGGAGCAGTGCCTGGTGGGGGGCGGGGGCAGCTGGGCAATGAAATTTCGGGGTCTTCAGACTGAAGAAAGGAACAGAGCTACTTGGAGTCTGCAGGAAATTGGGGCAGGAGAGGCACTGAGAGGGTCACAGTATCACGGAGATATGGGGAGCGGGATGGTGGATGTCGGTGATACAATGTAACGGGAAAAGGAAAACATTCTGACACATCATTTGGTGACGTGACAGGTGAGGGGGCACTGCCAACCTAAAGGGGGGTGAAGCCATGATTTTAGGGTACGATGCTCATTATCAGGGGCGCTCTCCTAATCACTGGTAATATTATCCATACATTGTGTGCACTGGGGTACAGTGTTGGTATGGGGGTCCAATGCCCAGGGTAAGGAGTGCAATGCAGATAATGGGGATTAGCTGCAGGTATCGGGGGTACAGTATCAGTGCCGTGGTCCGGTACCAGGGGGTCACAATGTAAGTATAGAGGCACAGTATCAGTACCAGTGTTCTGTGCTAGGGGTACTGCAGGTTTCAGGGTACAGTATCAGTGCCGTGGTCCGGTACCAGGGGGTCACAATGTAAGTATAGAGGCACAGTATCAGTACCAGTGTTCTGTGCTAGGGGTACTGCAGGTTTCAGGGTACAGTATCAGTGCCGTGGTCCGGTACCAGGGGGTCACAATGTAAGTATAGAGGCACAGTATCAGTACCAGTGTTCTGTGCTAGGGGTACTGCAGGTTTCAGGGTACAGTATCAGTGCCGTGGTCCGGTACCAGGGGGTCACAATGTAAGTATAGAGGCACAGTATCAGTACCAGTGTTCTGTGCTATGGGTACTGCAGGTTTCAGGGTACATTGTAAGAGCCAGGGTCCTGGGGATGGGAGATAGGGGGGTATACTGCAGATAGGGGGTATAGTGTCTATGGGGTCCCTTGGTAGGGCTTACACTGCAGTTATTGGGGTACAGAGTCAGTACTGAGGTTCTGTGGCAGTGGTTGCACTGCAGGTATTGGGGTGCAGTGCCAGCTATGGGGTCCTGTGTCAGGGCTTACAAGGGAGGGATTGGGGAACAGTGTTAGATATGAGCTCCCGGGCTAGGGGACACACTATGTGAATTGGGGTACAGTGTCAGCACTGGAGTCCTGTGCCAGGGCATGCACTGCATGTATTGGGGTACAATGCCGGTATTGAAGTGCTTGGCCAGGAGACACACTGCATGTATTGGGGTACAGTATCAGCACTGAGATCCAGGGCCAGGGGCTATACTGCAGGTATTAGGGTAAGGTCTCAGTAATGGGGTCCTGTGCCAGGGGGGGTCACACCGTAGGTACTGGGATGTCTTGAGGGGTGCAGAAGGTAATAGTAACGCGGTACAGAAGTAATATTATGAGTTCGGGGTATATTTAGGGCGCACAGAGGTGATATGGGGGGTTGTAGGTGTATTTGGAGGTCCGGTAATGAAATCTGGGGGCACACGAATAATAACAGGGAACAGATAAGAGCCACGGAGACATATCGGGGTGTCTGCAGAGATCGGGGTGTCGGTACTCACGTGTGCTGTTGCGGGAAGCTGTACCCGGAGCCCCCCGGGATGTGCAGCAAACAGAGCAGCGGGAGGAGAAGGAAGATCGGCCGGAGAGATCGCATCGTCATCCCCATCCTGCAGATCCAGCCCGGAGAGACACTGCCCACCGTACACTGCCGGCTGTATACCCTGCCTGGGAGAGAGAGGCTGCCCCCCTACCACTGCCCTATATCACCAGCACAGACTGCCCACTGTGTACACAGAGCCTGCCCACTCCATGCAGATCCTACCCAACCCACCGAGGAGGCTCTGCCCACTCCATGCAGATCCTGCCTTCCCAGCCCTTAGGCTCTGCCCTCCAAATATAGATCCTGCCCACCTTACTTAGAAGACCCTGCCCACTCCATGCAGATCCTTCCCACCTTACATAGGAGAATCTGCCCACTCCATGCAGATCCTTCCCACCTTACATAGGAGAATCTGCCCACTCCATGCAGATCCTGCCCACCTTACATAGATGACTCTGCCTACTCCATGCAGATCCTGCCCACCCAGCCCAGGGTACTGCCTATTGTGTAGACTGCCTACAGTAAACAGACATTTGCCCATCATAAAGAGGGTGCTGCCAGTCTACACCCAGAGACTGTCTGTCATCTGAGCCTGCCCACCCTACCCATAAAGACTGCCCTTCTATACCCAAATCCTGCCCACTCTATACAGAGAGCCTGCCCACCCCATGCATAAAAGCTGTCCATCACCCGGAGGTTCTGCCTCCCCCCTGTACAGAGACCACCCAATTCAGTACATACAGAGCCTCCCCC
>NW_017308294.1:78470-81837 GCF_000935625.1 Nanorana parkeri | reverse complement strand
CTCCCTCTATAGAGAGACTGCCTAGAGACTGCCCACCCCAGAAAGATAGATGACCCGCTCTGAGCAGAGACTGCCCATCACAGAGAGATGCCTCCTGCCCTGAGAGACAGCCCGGCCGAGACTGCACGTCACAAAGGGGCCCTGTCTGTCCATCAGAGACCGGCCATCTAGGCACAGGCGACCTTATGCACAGAGAACGATGAGGCTGCCTGCTCCAGACTGCCCACCATACACATGTTCAGACTGCCCACCCTGTCTGTAGGCTGCCCGCCCTACACACGCAGAGACTGCCCACCTTATCTGTAGGCTGCCCACCCTACACAACCAGAGACTGCCCACCTTATCCATAGGCTGCCCACCCTACACTCCCAGAGACTGCCCACCCTGTCTGTAGGCTGCCCACCCTACACACCCAGAGACTGACCATCTTATCTGTAGGCTGCCCACCCTACACACCCAGAGACTGACCATCTTATCTGTAGGCTGCCCACCCTACACACCCAGAGACTGCCCGCCTTATCCATAGGCTGCCCACTCTACACACCCAGAGACTGCCCACCTTATCCGTAGGCTGCCCACCCTACACACCCAGAGACTGACCACCTTATCTGTAGGCTGCCCACCCTACACACCCAGAGACTAACCATCTTATCTGAAGGCTGCCCACCCTACACACTCAGAGACTGCCCACCTTATCCGTAGGCTGCCCACCCTACACACCCAGAGACTGCCCACCTTATCCGTAGGCTGCCCACCCTACACACCCAGAGACTGCCCACCCTGTCTGTAGGCTGCCCACCCTACACACCCAGAGACTGCCCACCCTACACACGCAGAGACGACTGCCCACCCTACACACCCAGAGACTGCCCACCTTATCTGTAGGCTGCACACCCCACACACCCAGAGACTGCCCACCCTGTCTGTAGGCTGCCCACCCTACACACCCAGAGACTGCCCACCTTATCTGTATCCACAGGGCGATATTGTGAATTAGATTTCAAAATGTTCAGCCCATTCACACTCTCCGCATGGATCACCGTGAAGCACATGGCATGCATTGGTGCTATGTGGTGCCATTCATTATGAAATGCATCCCAACCGATGTGCGTTGCTGAAAATGCTGCATGCAACCTCGCAACACACGTAACGCGCATGCATGCTTGTAAGGCGGCCCGGGCTGCTGTGAATGGGCCGTTGCAGTCACATGACTGACGATTAAGATCCTTATCCTTGTGTAAAGCTTCATAAACTGAGCCTTCGGTCTAAAGTCTCCGCCCACCGCGACATTGCTGCCCAGCCGTTGCAGTCCAGGGATTGGATGCGGCCCCGTCCGAGCCTCCCAAGCATTCCCTACACAGCGGCGGGAACCAGCGAAGGGGCAAAGGTCGTTTATCCCGCTTGGCACAATCTATGTGTAATTACTCTATATTGCAGCATCATTAGCAGCGGCGGGTCCCCCGGGGGCCACCAGAGACGCCGATGGATAAACAAGCAATTCTCAGCGCCATATATGGGCAGCCGTACATGTGCCACGCATGAGCGATCCAGCTTGCGGTGAACTACAACTCCCAGCATAGCCCACGCGGCAGTGTGAGCGGAGGCACGGAGCCGAAAAGCAATTCTGCCGCCATCAATAAATCATTAGGGCAAAATACCCTCCATTTCCTGCACAGCTGGAGCGGCCACTGCCCCGCGCTCTCCCCCCGCGCCATGTGATGGGGGGGCGGGGCAAGGATTCGCACTGAGGGTGCACGAACGTTCCCGCAGACCCGGCGCGCTTCGCTTGGTGCATCTCACCGCGTTGTAAAGTTCCTGGAAACGATTCCGACGTTGTGGAGTGAGGAGGAGGCAGGAAAAACCCGGAGATTCTGCAGAGCGTCGCGTTTTATAGACGAGGAGCGCGTTCTGCGCGGCGGGGGGTGTGACCGCACCTGCAGGAGCGGGTAACGCGCCCTAAACTTTACCATGCAGGAAAATACATTTTGATGAACGCATTTTGGGGCACTGCAGCAAACCCGTTCCAGGATATTCCAGGGGACCAGTTCCAGCTGAGGTCCGTGAACCCACCAAGATATCGGGGTTCATTCAATGTATTAAAGGAGAACTATGAGAGGGGGGGGAGGGGGGTGATTTTCACTCACCTCATAGTTCTAGCCGACCTGTGACAATGAGACTGTCACAGGTCGGCTCAGTAGATCGGGAGGTGAGCGAACACATACCGGGTTCGCTCACCTCTCGATCCTGTCACTGCTCTCTGCCGTGACAGGGGGAGGGGCTGGATTCCCCTCTCCCCGCTCCGATCCGCCAGTACTGATTGGCAGAACAGACGGGGGAGGGGGCGGGTACAGCTGGCTCTGCCTCTAGATAGGAGGAGCCAGCTGTCACTCACGCAGCTCTCGATGTCGGGATCCGCTGCGGCGTCTCAGTATACCGCGAGCTGTAGCTCCCTATATACTGAGCTTAGGGTGACGGGAGGACGCTAGTTTGTGTCCTCCCGTTACCCTAAGGAGAACTATGGGGAAAAGCCCTGACCCCATAGTTCTCCTTTAAGGTACAACTCCAGGAAATGCAGCTAATATAGGTACCCAATCGTGTCTCTATATCAGCTTCCTGGGATCCCCCGCACTCAGAGCAGCAGGTCCAGGAGCCAATCAGGTTCTGCAGTAGTGCTCAGTGCTGACACTGTGATGTCATTCCTGTATTGTCCAATCAGCAGGCTGGAGGTGTGTCCCGGACCCGGCTGTGCTGTTGCTGCAGTAGAGGTCCGGGCAGCGCTGACAGGTTCACTGGACTAAACCCCTGGGTGTGTGGCAGCACTGGATGGAATTCGAGACCCGTTTTGGTCAATGCTCGGGGGCCCCTTATGGATGATTGAGGGTCCTGGGCTGCTCAGCTCTCAGAGGTGCCCAGCGCGGTGCTGGTTCCTCAGGCTGGAAGAGTCACACACTGAAAGAATTCGGTTTTAATTAGTGAAAGGAATATACAGTTGACGCGTTTAGAGGGATTCGGGCTTCTAGTAATAGTATCGGGTATTGTTACGGAACCACATGGAGGCCGGGTTCAGAGGCTGCGGGTGAAGACAAAGTGTTAATGTTGGTTCAGTGTGGCAATGACAAGAATGAGGGGGGGCGGAGTCCAAATCCCCCGAAACGCGTTGTCTGTATTCCTTTTACCAACACCAATAATGTGCCAATGACAGAGGGAGGGGCAGTCCTGGGGATTGCCGGAGTGAGATGATGATGATGGAGAGTAGCCGGCCAGGTGACTGCGAGTAGTACTGAAAGCTGCATGGCGACACACGAGTTATGGGGGTGCATAGGGGGCACTAAGAGACATGGGGTGCATTTGTAGACTTGGAAGGACA
>NW_017308294.1:72595-75642 GCF_000935625.1 Nanorana parkeri | reverse complement strand
TATTTGAAGATATGGGGGTGCATTTGGAGAGATGGGGTGCACTTAAAGACACAGGTAGCACAGGGGTGCACTTAAAGACACAGGTAGCACAGGGGTGCACTTGGAGACGGGGGGGGGGCACTTGGAAACCTGGGGTGCATTGGGAGACAGGGGGAGCACAGCAGGTCGGTTAAGCTGAGCCATGCGTCACCTTGCCCTTTAAGAAGGTATAAAACAGGAGAGCTGGCTCCTGATTGGTCACGGCGCTGGCACTTCAGGCGGAACCCGGTATGGTGGAGGCCAGACGGCGGAAAGGAGAGTGCTACATAATATCTGGATCACAGGACCGGCTGAACAGAATTACTCTGCGTCACCTTGCCCTTTAAGAAGGTATAAAACAGGAGAGCTGGCTCCTGATTGGTCACGGCGCTGGCACTTCAGGCGGAACCCGGTATGGTGGAGGCCAGACGGCGGAAAGGAGAGTGCTACATAATATCTGGATCACAGGACCGGCTGAACAGAATTACAAATCTTTCCTCTGATAGGACGGCGCACATTTCTTTTTTGGGGGGTTTCAACGACTTCCCTAAACATTTTTGGGGAAATCAGGATGAGGCGGAATCTTAGGTACCAGCGCTGAAATATACGTCCCCCGCCGTTGCGGAAGGGGTGAGAAGGGCCGGGAAGGCCGCAGCGGAGGATGGGCCTGTAATCCTCGGTGGAAATCGATGAGCAGGCCGGCCATGTGTGACCGCCGCGCGCTTTTGTTGGCGCGGGCCTGTTTGCGCAGAGAAGGAGATGAGACGAGGAGGAATCCATCTGGGCTAATTCTGCTGTCAGGCGGCGGCGCGATGCAGGTAAACTCTTTATGGTCTCTGCGAGTTTTATAGGCCTGACACAGCAGAACAAGACGGAGAGCGCCGGCTCTGCCCGGCGAAATGAGGTCATTATGTGACAGGCCTCCCGGCACCGCGCTGGTAATGGCGGGTCAGAGCCACAGCACATAAAAACGGGCCGTGCCGCGAGCTACGGACGCAATCCGGAGTCAGGAAATGGAATCTGCGGAAGAATAATGTCCGGCGCGGCGATAAGTCACCCCGGAGTCCGCCATCTCCTGACACCCAACCAGCATCTGTTAAAGGGAAGTTACTGCGTCTTCTCCCATCCCCCGAACCCGTGCTGGATCCGACGCGTCACGTCACCGCATGCTGTTCCATATTTTCATTGATCGCGTTTTATATTAATATCTGCAATGTCTTCCCTCTGCTGTGTACCCGAAACATCATCGACGGGGCGGATTCAGATTCTGTTGTTTTCTTTATTACAGGAGGGGGCGGAGATAAGACCAGTCACCCTGCACAAGGAGAGAGAGCGGCAGTGAGCGGTCTTTATTACAGGAGGGGGAGGAGACAAGACCGGTCACCCTGCACAAGGAGAGAGAGCGGCAGTGAGCGTTCTTTATTACAGGAAGGGGCGGAGACAAGACCAGTCACCCTGCACAAGGAGAGAGAGCGGCAGTGAGCGGTCTTTATTAAAGGAGGGGGCGGAGACAAGACCAGCCACCCTGCACAAGGAGAGAGAGCAGCAGTGAGCGGTCTTTATTAAAGGAGGGGGCGGAGACAAGACCAGTCACCCTGTACAAGGAGAGAGCAGTGGTGAGCGGCCTTTATTACAGGAAGGGGCGGAGACAAGACCAGTCACCCTGCACAAGGAGAGAGAGAGCAGCAGTGAGCGGTCTTTATTACAGGAAGTCTCACATGGGATGACTGCACAGATCTGGAAGAAATACACAAAGCTTCCCGAGATTCCAGAAGAACACACAGGAGTCTTGTATGAGGACGACGTCTGCTGATCCCGGAGTTCAGATTTAAAATGTATCGAAATGTTTCCAAAGGCAGCAGATGGAAATTTGCTTAAATAGCTGTTTGCAGAGAGGGGCTCTGAGGCTGGGGGGGAGGGGGAGGCTGTGAGGCTCGTTTGTCCCCCGAGCGACTTTCATTGCAAAATTCTCATCTCTGGCTGGAGCGTTCCTGTCACTGCGGACGGCGGACATGAGAGGCGCCGAGCGGCCGTGTCACACATAGTACACACTCAGCTCCATTATACGCTGACTCAGATCTGTGCACATCCCTACAATCCGCACAGGGCTGAGGACGCAGAATTATGTATGGAGCAGTGCGAGCTCTGAGCTGGGTGGAGCCATGAGCCCCTCATAATGGGCACAGCGGGTGTACAGACCCGGGAACTCAGCTCAGGGATGGTGGGGGCCCCTCATAATGGGCACAGCGGGTGTACAGACCCGGGAACTCAGCACAGGGATGGGGGGAGCCCCTCATAATGGGCACAGCGGGTGTACAGACCCGCGAACTCAGCACAGGGATGGTGGGAGCTCCTCATAATGGGCACAGCGGTGTACAGACACCCCCCTTCTCTTTCTTCCCCATCCCCGGGCCTGGTTGGGCGTTTCAGTTTTGATCGGCTGTTGGACTCTCTTCTGCATCCATGCTCTCTGTTGACCTCTAGTGGACATTCACTAACAATTACAACCAAGGACATTGCACGCCATGTGACTGCTATGGGACCCAAAAGCAGAGTGGGGGGGGGCCACAGCTGTCTGGGCCACATCGTGATTCCTGCATTCGGTGAATACATTCGGATGAAGTGAATGTATATAAAGTTTAGGAACCTATCACTAGGGGGGACAACATTTCATGTGGAGATTCGAGTCAGGGGGCCCCTTGCTGGTCTGTGGGCCCCATCACACCTGGTAAAGCCCTGATTGGTGCTGTAAAAGTGAACTCTCCGATCAGCTGAGATGACGGCGGCAGGAGTTCGGCAGCTCGGGCGGCTCCAGCACACTCGGGGCCCACTCACATCTTGGACATTATTGCCTGACGTGTCCTGGAAATGAATCTCTGTGGTGAATAATGTGTGATTGGGTGAATATTCTTTCACCACATTCACCAAGCTAAGTGAAAATCCCCCTGCAAAGTGAACCGTCGTCTATTTGCCTTTAGTAAACCAACCCCAGAGACTCATCGCTGATAAGGGCCTGCTGGGTGAACCCG
>NW_017308294.1:71877-72554 GCF_000935625.1 Nanorana parkeri | reverse complement strand
GTCATTTCTGGAGCAGTTACCCATGAAATGACACTGAGCCGATGGCCGCGGGCTGAGATAATCATCGGACGTCTCCGAGGAGTGACAGTTGAGTCCCAGAACCAGGATTTGTGCCCTCCTTCATTCCCAGCTCTGCGGGCGGAGGGCTCTGTGTCACTTGGCGCGAGCTCGCTCATCCGCGTCCTCATGTATACAGTATATATATATATACACACAGTGTATGTGCCGCCTGAGAACTGGAATACATTCGGTTTGCTCCCAGTATCAGAGTCGCCATCATCATCTTCGGCTCTCATCGTATTTCATCCTTTTCCCCGTCTCAGTGCTGCTGATCGCCTGTAGTCTATGACTCCCATATAGTCACCATGCTCAGATACAGGCACGGGCCCCTTTGGCCCCTTTTCCCAAGACTCCCCCGGGGTACTGGACATGCCAGGGGAAGATAAGTTCCTCGGCTGCCCTCCCTCAGCAGCTCAGGGCGCTCACACCCAACGGGGCCAAGGTAGGTGGGCCATGCGCTCAGCCAGGTGAGAGGTCATCAGGACCGGCGTGTGGGCAGCTGAACACGATGCAGCTCCCCCAGGCCCATTGTGGGGGCCCCTCTTCCATTGCTACCAGAGTACCCCAATTTCAGCGGGGTGTCCCCCCCCTCCCCCCCATTTCCTTCCAGCACAGAG
>NW_017308294.1:69503-69984 GCF_000935625.1 Nanorana parkeri | reverse complement strand
AAAAGGGAGGGGGGGGGGGGGGGGGGTCATGGGAAGCCGGGCACTGCCATGGAGGATGTGTGCCAATGACAAAAAATGTCTTCCCGCATTCAGCGGGGAAGGAGGAATTTTTATTCATAAAGGGGAACATTAAAAATACACAATTCCTGTATATGGAGAGGGGACGCCATGTGACGCGTCGCCCCCGTGCGATGAGTGACAGCAAAAGCGACAATTAGAAAGAAAAGAAAATACGTTTCCGGCCGCTTTCCTTTATTTTGGCATTTTTTGAAGACCAATCTGCAAGCTTATGGGGGATGGGTACCTTGGGGAAAGGGGGGCGGTACAGGTGTGACACCCGCACCTGTACAATGTATGACAGCAAAAGTGACAATTAGAAAGAAAAACATTTCCGGCCGCTTTCCTTGTTCTTTATATTCTGAAATTTTTTGAAGACCAATCTGCAAGCGTTTGGGGAAAATGGGGGAGGGGTACCAGGAGA
>NW_017308294.1:68371-69350 GCF_000935625.1 Nanorana parkeri | reverse complement strand
CCGAACCATACCAGGCCTTCAACATAGGGAGAGGGTACCACAAACATGAACATAGGATCTTCCAGGCAAGATCACATGCCCCCTCCCCGAAATCCCTCTGCCTCTGGTTCCTCCTCGGTTCTCCTCTTCGGGGGATTTATAGATCTGAATGTAAAACGTATTATTTGTATCACAATTGTTTTCCTGCGATAAATATTTCCTCATCTTCCAAATCGCAGCGATCATTTGTATCATGGTGGGAAATAGAGAACAGAAGCCCTCGGGGGTTTACCCAATGTGTACGTTATGTCATGGGAGGCGGGGCGAGGGGGGCGTGTCCTGCACCTGTATACTTTCTGCTACAATGTTTCCTTCTTAAATGGGTTACATGTATCGGGGGAGGCGCGGCGTCCCGCCTATCGCAGATCTCCGCTCAGAGACGGGGCGTGAAATAAAAACATTTCGCATTCCCGGTGACCGCTGTTCAATTTTGGATTTCCCATCACTTCCTGTCTCGGTGACCCTTGCCGGCTGGAAGTAACCCACAGGTGTGACATTTGGGTGATTCTCGTCCACATCGGACAATGTCATTTCTTTGAGGTACTCGAAGAGCCTGTGCGGGAGGTGTGTTATGTCATCGCTCATCCAATGACTGTACGCTCTTCTGTGATAGGCCAGCCTAAGCCCCTCCCCCACCCCGCCTACAGGCACAGTGTTGGTGTTCATGTGACGGCCAGCTTCCTCTGACTGCGGTTGGACCCTGAAATTCGGATATTATTGTCCCCGATCCACCTTAGTTTTAGATTTTTTTCTCTCCCAGAATTCCTCTGTTGTTCTCTCTGCAGCAATAAAACACGACAATAAATTAATTGAAAAGGAATATCAGG
The DNA here is from genome assembly GCF_000935625.1 of Nanorana parkeri. Taxonomy (NCBI): domain Eukaryota; kingdom Metazoa; phylum Chordata; class Amphibia; order Anura; family Dicroglossidae; genus Nanorana; species Nanorana parkeri. The sequence goes on along the minus strand of NW_017308294.1, from coordinate 68,484 downwards.
AATTGCGCGGCGTGACGCGGCCCCGGAGGATTTCTAATTAGTTTCAGATGGGTGGCTGATTGTATCTAGTTGAAGTTTAATTGTGAATACAATGTTTCCATCCGAAGCGCCCA
>NW_017308294.1:67710-68325 GCF_000935625.1 Nanorana parkeri | reverse complement strand
ATTACTCGACGACGGCGGAACGCAACCGTCGTCTGTCAGCGAGGCTTTCATGCCGTACGGTTTTGCTGAAAGGAGCGCGGGCCATTGATCGTGGAGATTGGGGGGGAGGAGCCGAGGCTTCTCTATACGGCGCGGCCCGAGCGTAGATATGTGCAACGCCGCATTGCAATGTACAGATCCGCGTAATGTGACCTGACGGTCCATCAAATGGGGGGCGGGGTTAATGAGACGCACAGCCGATCAGCCAATCACGGAGAGACGCAGGTTTGGCGCCTGATGGGTTGTGACAGAAGCATATTAGTGTCGTTTCAGCGTTGAGGCCTATTCAGAGAAATCGTGTCCCAGGAAATAAAGTGCCCGCAGTCCCGAGCACCGTCTCCAACATCGCAGTGTATGTGAGGAGAGCCAGAGGAAGGAGCAGAGTCCTCCAGCAGAGGAGAGCCAGAGGAAGGAGCTGAGTCCTCCAGCAGAGGAGAGCCAGAGGAAGGAGCAGAGTCCTCCAGCAGAGCAGAGTATTTCAGGAGAGGAGAGTTATAGAGGAAGGAGCAGAGTCCTCCAGCAGAGTATATCAGGAGAGGAGAGGTATAGAGGAAGGAGCAGAGTCCTCCAGCAGAG
>NW_017308294.1:66324-67163 GCF_000935625.1 Nanorana parkeri | reverse complement strand
GTCCCCTCCCCGAAATCCCTCTGCCTCTGGTTCCTCCTCGGTTCTCCTCTTCGGGGGATTTATAGATCTGAATGTAAAACGTATTATTTGTATCACAATTGTTTTCCTGCGATAAATATTTCCTCATCTTCCAAATCGCAGCGATCATTTGTATCATGGTGGGAAATAGAGAACAGAAGCCCTCGGGGGTTTACCCAATGTGTACGTTATGTCATGGGAGGCGGGGCGAGGGGGGCGTGTCCTGCACCTGTATACTTTCTGCTACAATGTTTCCTTCTTAAATGGGTTACATGTATCGGGGGAGGCGCGGCGTCCCGCCTATCGCAGATCTCCGCTCAGAGACGGGGCGTGAAATAAAAACATTTCGCATTCCCGGTGACCGCTGTTCAATTTTGGATTTCCCATCACTTCCTGTCTCGGTGACCCTTGCCGGCTGGAAGTAACCCACAGGTGTGACATTTGGGTGATTCTCGTCCACATCGGACAATGTCATTTCTTTGAGGTACTCGAAGAGCCTGTGCGGGAGGTGTGTTATGTCATCGCTCATCCAATGACTGTACGCTCTTCTGTGATAGGCCAGCCTAAGCCCCTCCCCCACCCCGCCTACAGGCACAGTGTTGGTGTTCATGTGACGGCCAGCTTCCTCTGACTGCGGTTGGACCCTGAAATTCGGATATTATTGTCCCCGATCCACCTTAGTTTTAGATTTTTTTCTCTCCCAGAATTCCTCTGTTGTTCTCTCTGCAGCAATAAAACACGACAATAAATTAATTGAAAAGGAATATCAGGAATTGCGCGGCGTGACGCGGCCCCGGAGGATTTCTAATTAGTTTCAGATG
>NW_017308294.1:62328-66290 GCF_000935625.1 Nanorana parkeri | reverse complement strand
CCCCCCCCCCCCCCCCTGCTGATGAATGGATCCAACTTTATTGACTTCATTACTCGACGACGGCGGAACGCAACCGTCGTCTGTCAGCGAGGCTTTCATGCCGTACGGTTTTGCTGAAAGGAGCGCGGGCCATTGATCGTGGAGATTGGGGGGGAGGAGCCGAGGCTTCTCTATACGGCGCGGCCCGAGCGTAGATATGTGCAACGCCGCATTGCAATGTACAGATCCGCGTAATGTGACCTGACGGTCCATCAAATGGGGGGCGGGGTTAATGAGACGCACAGCCGATCAGCCAATCACGGAGAGACGCAGGTTTGGCGCCTGATGGGTTGTGACAGAAGCATATTAGTGTCGTTTCAGCGTTGAGGCCTATTCAGAGAAATCGTGTCCCAGGAAATAAAGTGCCCGCAGTCCCGAGCACCGTCTCCAACATCGCAGTGTATGTGAGGAGAGCCAGAGGAAGGAGCAGAGTCCTCCAGCAGAGGAGAGCCAGAGGAAGGAGCTGAGTCCTCCAGCAGAGGAGAGCCAGAGGAAGGAGCAGAGTCCTCCAGCAGAGCAGAGTATTTCAGGAGAGGAGAGTTATAGAGGAAGGAGGAGAGGCCTCCAGCAGAGCAGAGTATTTGAGGAGAGGAGAGGTATAGAGGAAGGAGCAGAGTCCTCCAGCAGAGCAGAGTATGTCAGGAGAGGAGAGTTATAGAGGAAGGAGGAGAGGCCTCCAGCAGAGCAGAGTATTTGAGGAGAGGAGAGGTATAGAGGAAGGAGCAGAGTCCTCCAGCAGAGCAGAGTATGTCAGGAGAGGAGAGTTATAGAGGAAGGAGGAGAGGCCTCCAGCAGAGCAGAGTATTTGAGGAGAGGAGAGGTATAGAGGAAGGAGCAGAGTCCTCCAGCAGAGCAGAGTATGTCAGGAGAGGAGAGTTATAGAGGAAGGAGGAGAGGCCTCCAGCAGAGCAGAGTATTTGAGGAGAGGAGAGGTATAGAGGAAGGAGCAGAGTCCTCCAGCAGAGCAGAGTATGTCAGGAGAGGAGAGTTATAGAGGAAGGAGGAGAGGCCTCCAGCAGAGCAGAGTATTTGAGGAGAGGAGAGGTATAGAGGAAGGAGCAGAGTCCTCCAGCAGAGCAGAGTATGTCAGGAGAGGAGAGTTATAGAGGAAGGAGGAGAGGCCTCCAGCAGAGCAGAGTATTTGAGGAGAGGAGAGGTATAGAGGAAGGAGCAGAGTCCTCCAGCAGAGCAGAGTATGTCAGGAGAGGAGAGTTATAGAGGAAGGAGGAGAGGCCTCCAGCAGAGCAGAGTATTTGAGGAGAGGAGAGGTATAGAGGAAGGAGCAGAGTCCTCCAGCAGAGCAGAGTATGTCAGGAGAGGAGAGTTATAGAGGAAGGAGGAGAGGCCTCCAGCAGAGCAGAGTATTTGAGGAGAGGAGAGGTATAGAGGAAGGAGCAGAGTCCTCCAGCAGAGCAGAGTATGTCAGGAGAGGAGAGTTATAGAGGAAGGAGGAGAGGCCTCCAGCAGAGCAGAGTATTTGAGGAGAGGAGAGGTATAGAGGAAGGAGCAGAGTCCTCCAGCAGAGCAGAGTATGTCAGGAGAGGAGAGTTATAGAGGAAGGAGGAGAGGCCTCCAGCAGAGCAGAGTATTTGAGGAGAGGAGAGGTATAGAGGAAGGAGCAGAGTCCTCCAGCAGAGCAGAGTATGTCAGGAGAGGAGAGTTATAGAGGAAGGAGGAGAGGCCTCCAGCAGAGCAGAGTATTTGAGGAGAGGAGAGGTATAGAGGAAGGAGCAGAGTCCTCCAGCAGAGCAGAGTATGTCAGGAGAGGAGAGTTATAGAGGAAGGAGGAGAGGCCTCCAGCAGAGCAGAGTATTTGAGGAGAGGAGAGGTATAGAGGAAGGAGCAGAGTCCTCCAGCAGAGCAGAGTATGTCAGGAGAGGAGAGTTATAGAGGAAGGAGGAGAGGCCTCCAGCAGAGCAGAGTATTTGAGGAGAGGAGAGGTATAGAGGAAGGAGCAGAGTCCTCCAGCAGAGCAGAGTATGTCAGGAGAGGAGAGTTATAGAGGAAGGAGGAGAGGCCTCCAGCAGAGCAGAGTATTTGAGGAGAGGAGAGGTATAGAGGAAGGAGCAGAGTCCTCCAGCAGAGCAGAGTATGTCAGGAGAGGAGAGTTATAGAGGAAGGAGGAGAGGCCTCCAGCAGAGCAGAGTATTTGAGGAGAGGAGAGGTATAGAGGAAGGAGCAGAGTCCTCCAGCAGAGCAGAGTATGTCAGGAGAGGAGAGTTATAGAGGAAGGAGGAGAGGCCTCCAGCAGAGCAGAGTATTTGAGGAGAGGAGAGGTATAGAGGAAGGAGCAGAGTCCTCCAGCAGAGCAGAGTATGTCAGGAGAGGAGAGTTATAGAGGAAGGAGGAGAGGCCTCCAGCAGAGCAGAGTATTTGAGGAGAGGAGAGGTATAGAGGAAGGAGCAGAGTCCTCCAGCAGAGCAGAGTATGTCAGGAGAGGAGAGTTATAGAGGAAGGAGGAGAGGCCTCCAGCAGAGCAGAGTATTTGAGGAGAGGAGAGGTATAGAGGAAGGAGCAGAGTCCTCCAGCAGAGCAGAGTATGTCAGGAGAGGAGAGTTATAGAGGAAGGAGGAGAGGCCTCCAGCAGAGCAGAGTATTTGAGGAGAGGAGAGGTATAGAGGAAGGAGCAGAGTCCTCCAGCAGAGCAGAGTATGTCAGGAGAGGAGAGTTATAGAGGAAGGAGGAGAGGCCTCCAGCAGAGCAGAGTATTTGAGGAGAGGAGAGGTATAGAGGAAGGAGCAGAGTCCTCCAGCAGAGCAGAGTATGTCAGGAGAGGAGAGTTATAGAGGAAGGAGGAGAGGCCTCCAGCAGAGCAGAGTATTTGAGGAGAGGAGAGGTATAGAGGAAGGAGCAGAGTCCTCCAGCAGAGCAGAGTATGTCAGGAGAGGAGAGTTATAGAGGAAGGAGGAGAGGCCTCCAGCAGAGCAGAGTATTTGAGGAGAGGAGAGGTATAGAGGAAGGAGCAGAGTCCTCCAGCAGAGCAGAGTATGTCAGGAGAGGAGAGTTATAGAGGAAGGAGGAGAGGCCTCCAGCAGAGCAGAGTATTTGAGGAGAGGAGAGGTATAGAGGAAGGAGCAGAGTCCTCCAGCAGAGCAGAGTATGTCAGGAGAGGAGAGTTATAGAGGAAGGAGGAGAGGCCTCCAGCAGAGCAGAGTATTTGAGGAGAGGAGAGGTATAGAGGAAGGAGCAGAGTCCTCCAGCAGAGCAGAGTATGTCAGGAGAGGAGAGTTATAGAGGAAGGAGGAGAGGCCTCCAGCAGAGCAGAGTATTTGAGGAGAGGAGAGGTATAGAGGAAGGAGCAGAGTCCTCCAGCAGAGCAGAGTATATCAGGAGAGGAGAGTTATAGGGGAAGGAGCAGAGTCCCCCAGCAGTGTATTTCAGGAGAGGAGAGTCACAGAGGAAGGAGCGGAGTCCTCCAGCAGAGCAGAGTATTCCAGGAGAGGAGAGTTATAGAGGAAGGAGCAGAGTCCTCCAGCAGAGCAGAGTATGTCAGGAGAGGAGAGTTGTTTGATGACAATTTTACTTCTGAATTTGCGGCGACAATGTAAAGAAAAGGAAACGACACAAAATAAATAACCAGCCGACTCGTCTGCTTCCTGGAAGAGGTTCTGCCCGCCTAGCGAGGGAACTACAAGGCCCAGCAAACCAACAATCTATACAATACAGCTACAGGGTTCTGTTACCTGATACTGTTATGTACACTCCGGAGTCGGGGGACATCGCGTGTTATCAGTGTCACCTCCCATTCAGCTGCAGTCTCCCCGAGACAAACACAGGGACCCCGATATCTATAAAAATTTAATGATCTCGGACTCATTGTGACCGGGGGGGCCTCTGGAGTCTGCGAAGGCCTCTGGAGTCTGCGAAGGCCTCTGGAGTCTGCGGGGGTCTCTGAGGTCTGCGGGGGTCTAAGGAGTCTGCGG
>NW_017308294.1:60543-60957 GCF_000935625.1 Nanorana parkeri | reverse complement strand
GGAGGTCAGATAGAAGACTGAAGGGGAGGACGGAGGTCAGATAGAAGACTGAAGGGGAGGACGGAGGTCAGATAGAAGACTGAAGGGGAGGACGGAGGTCAGATAGAAGACTGAAGGGGAGGATGGAGGTCAGATAGAAGACTGAAGAGAAGGACGGAGGTCAGACCTCCTCCTCTATCCTGGACTCCATCTCAGGCGGGTGCACGGTTCGCATGGAATCGCTGTGTTCTGTGGATTGGAGGACGCTCAGTGAAGTAGCCCCCGGAGGGTCGCCGTGCACGCCGTGCAGAGTCTGTGCGCGCTCCCCGCGGCCTCCTGCGGGAAGGACGATTTGTGTCCGGGAACGTGCACACAGATTTCCCTCCTTATCTCACTAATTACCCTGGCAGGGCCGCTGCACACGGGCACACACGC
>NW_017308294.1:55763-59691 GCF_000935625.1 Nanorana parkeri | reverse complement strand
ACCCGGAGCTCTGAGCTGTCACACAGATGTGCTCGCCGCCGTCTCCGAGAGAATCAAACAGAAAGCAGATGTTGTTGTCTGGAGCCTTGAAGCTGGCCGGATCCCCATAGGATGCCCAGGTTCGGGGTTAGGGAGTTATTGAGGGTTGTAGTCACGTAACTCGCTGCCTAGGCACATCTGAAGGGTCACACCTTTCTGTATCAGCTCCGCCCCTTGCGTCATGTGATTGTTTATTGTTTCAGTGAAAACTAGTGTTACATTGGAGGGAATGAGCGACCTGCTCTATAAACGAGACACACTATCTTACCAAAAGTATTAGGACGCCTTTACACGCACATGAACTCTAATGGCCCCCCAGTCTTAGTCTGTGGGGTTCAGTATTGAGTTGGCTCCGCCCTCTAATGGCATCCCAGTCTTAGTCCGTGGGGTTCAGTATTGAGTTGGCTCCGCCCTCTAATGACATCCCAGTCTTAGTCCGTAGGGTTCAGTATTGGGTTGGCCGATATAACAGCTCCGCCTCTTCTGGTAAGGCGTCCACAAGGTTTAGGAGTGTGTCTATGGGAATGTCGGACCATTTGTGAGGTCAGGTACTGATGTTGGGGGAGGGGCTCGCAGTCTCCGCCTCTAATTCATCCCAAAGGTGTTCTATGAGGTTGAGGTCAGGACTCTGTGCGGCCAGTCACGTTCCTCCCCCCTCCATGTCTTTATGGACCTTGCTTTGTGCACTGGTGCGCAGTCATGTTGGAACAGGAAGGGGCCGTCCCCAAACTCCTCCCACAAAGTTGGGAGCATTAAATTGTCCAAAATGTCTTGGTGTGCTGATGTCTTAAGAGTTCCCTTCACTGGAACTAAGGGGCGGAGCCCAACCCCCCCCTAATCTCCCCTCCACCAAACTTTACACCCGGCACAATGCAGTCAGGCAAGTACAGTTCCCCCGGCAACCGCCAAACCCAGACATGCCCATCGGATTGCCAGACAGAGAAGCGTGATTGGTCCCTCCAGAGGACACGCCTCCCCTTCTCTAGAGTCCAGTGGCGGCGTGCTTTACACCGCGGCATCCCACGCTTTGCATTGCACTTGGTGATGTGCGGCTTGGATGCAGCTGCTCGGCCATGGAAACCCATTCCATGACGCTCTCTACGCACTGTTGTTGTGCCAATCTGAAGGCCGCATGGAGTTTGGAGATCTGTAGCTATTGACTCTGCAGACAGTTGGCGACTTCTGCGCACTGTGCGCTTCAGCGTGCGCTGACCCCGCTCTGTCATGTGACGTGGCCGACCACTTCCTGGCTGAGTTGCTGATGTTCCCAGTTGCTTCCACTTTGTTATAATCCCAGTAACAGGCGACCGCGGCGGAATATTTAGTAGCCGGGAGATGTCACGGAACACCTGAGTCACATGATTGGGAGGGGGAGGCCCAATACTTCTGGCAATATATCAGTTTTACAAGGACATGCTGGGGATTGTAGTTCCTTGTGGGTTAGAGAGTCCCAGGACTCACAAGGACATGCTGGGGGTTGTAGTTCCTTGTGGGTTGGAGAATCCCAGGTTACAAGGACATGCTTGGAGTTGTAGTTTCCTCCTGGGCTGGAGATTCCCATGTTACAAGTCAGTCCTTCTTCTCACAGCCGCCATTAGAGGAGTCGTGAGGTTCCTGCAGAGAGACGTCATTCCGGAGCCGTTCTTCATAATTCAATTTTCTGTCGTTCAGGGCGAGGTGTGCGCAGCGCTGCGGCGGCGAGCGGAGCGTCCGTGTTTATAAATGTCACGGAATATTAAAGGTCATCGGGGAGCCGAGTGAGGAATATTTCCACGTAGTCAATAAAGGTAATCTAAAAATACATAGAGAGGGTATTGGGGGAGGTCACAGATGTCATCTAAAGGTGACAGGTCCTCTTTGTACGGCAATGGCAGCCTCTGGAGGACGTCCCTTGCGCGGGGCGCTCACATCCGTGTCCAATCAGAGGAAGCTTTGCGCTGGAAGGGACTCCACTTGTATTGTTACAATGTATCTGTCGGAGGAGTCACAAGAGTATATATCCAAGTCGAATGTAATATAATGGAGTGTAATACCGCACTGTGGCCACTAGATGGAGCCGAGGACCTCCGGAAACTACACTCCGCCCCTCATCAAAGAGGACCTGTCACTAACTCTACAGGTCTCCATCAATAAACTCCGGACATCACAATGTACAGCAACAGGATCATCGTTCAGACAAGCTCCGCCTCTTATCATTAAAAACCCGTCCTTGACCTCCAGTCTGCTGCAGGCAGGAGGAAGCATTTCCTCAGTCTCCCCTCCCCCAGTGATCAGTCTGCTGCAGGCAGGAGGAAGCATTTCTTCAGTCTCCCCTCCCCCAGTGATCAGTCTGCTGCAGGCAGGAAGAAGCATTTCCTCAGTCTTCCCTCCCCCAGTGATCAGTCTGCTGCAGGCAGGAGGAAGCATTTCCTCGGTCTCCCCTCCCCCAGTGATCAGTCTGCTGCAGGCAGGAAGGAGCATTTCCTCAGTCTCCCCTCCCCCAGTGATCAGTCCGCTGCAGGCAGGAGGAAGCATTTCCTCAGTCTCCCCTCCCCCAGTGATCAGTCTGCTGCAGGCAGAAGGAAGCATTTCCTCAGTCTCCCCTCCCCCAGTGATCAGACTGCAACATTGTGTACTTTGTATCCAGTCACAAGGTGAGAGGCTGCAGCAGGGGGCTGATCTGTGTCAAACTGCACAGACACCAGGATTTACATGATTGTGTCATCTCAGTCCAGGAAGTAGATGGTGACCCTGGATGATGCCTGAACAAAGATGGCGCCGTCCTTCTGGAGAGAAAAGCAGATGAAAGCATTGTCAGGGGGAGTCCTGTGATCTCTGTGAGAGGTAATAAATACGGGGACTGGTCACATGACATATTACATGTATGAGGGAAACATTTCTCTGATGACGGGTCCACATTAATGAAGGTCGTGCTCTGCCCAGTCCGGGTTCGGCGCGTCGGATGGCTCTGCGGATGGTCTGACGCGGTTGCGTTGCCTGTGACGTGCCGGACAATCAGATGAAGGTATTTGTGGAGAGAAATCCGCACAGATGCGTCGCTGTTTGGAGTGAGTTGTGCGCGGCGCGGTTTCCCTCTGCGTGTCCGCGGGGCGATTGCTTTGTTATTGTCTGCTGCAGGCAGGAGGAAGCATTTCCTCGGTCTCCCCTCCCCCAGTGATCAGTCTGCTGCAGGCAGGAAGGAGCATTTCCTCAGTCTCCCCTCCCCCAGTGATCAGTCCGCTGCAGGCAGGAGGAAGCATTTCCTCAGTCTCCCCTCCCCCAGTGATCAGTCTGCTGCAGGCAGAAGGAAGCATTTCCTCAGTCTCCCCTCCCCCAGTGATCAGACTGCAACATTGTGTACTTTGTATCCAGTCACAAGGTGAGAGGCTGCAGCAGGGGGCTGATCTGTGTCAAACTGCACAGACACCAGGATTTACATGATTGTGTCATCTCAGTCCAGGAAGTAGATGGTGACCCTGGATGATGCCTGAACAAAGATGGCGCCGTCCTTCTGGAGAGAAAAGCAGATGAAAGCATTGTCAGGGGGAGTCCTGTGATCTCTGTGAGAGGTAATAAATACGGGGACTGGTCACATGACATATTACATGTATGAGGGAAACATTTCTCTGATGACGGGTCCACATTAATGAAGGTCGTGCTCTGCCCAGTCCGGGTTCGGCGCGTCGGATGGCTCTGCGGATGGTCTGACGCGGTTGCGTTGCCTGTGACGTGCCGGACAATCAGATGAAGGTATTTGTGGAGAGAAATCCGCACAGATGCGTCGCTGTTTGGAGTGAGTTGTGCGCGGCGCGGTTTCCCTCTGCGTGTCCGCGGGGCGATTGCTTTGTTATTTCGTTCACATCGTTGAGATGAGATTGTGGCGGCCGATCCTCCCGGCGGGTTCCCGGGA
>NW_017308294.1:52014-52321 GCF_000935625.1 Nanorana parkeri | reverse complement strand
TCTCCCCCCCCGCCCCCCCCCCTCCCCTCCCCCCACCAGCATGATAATTATATTTTTTATTACAATCTTTCCATTTTTATGACATATTTTATTTTCATTTCCTTCAGTTCAGATTTGCGCAGACGCCGACGCGGCGCTCTTTGCGGCCGATCCCCCGAGAAACAGCGATGACGCGCGGCGAGGACTATTTGGTGTTCCTGTCCTGAGAATGGTTACAATGTAACAGAGAAGATGTCAGCTGCATCTCCCGGGACCTCTAGTGCTGGATCAGCCCAGGGAGAGACGGGGCCCGGGGCCCTCGCAGGGG
>NW_017308294.1:51076-51863 GCF_000935625.1 Nanorana parkeri | reverse complement strand
CCCCCCCACACGCACAGGGCCCCCCCCCCCCCCTCTAATGGATCCGGTGTTTTTGTCTCGGATACATACAAAGCTTTCACGGAATGGATGCGCCGCGCTCTGTGCGCGCCGACTGCGGGCCGCGTAACCTCAGCAACCGCAAAGAGGCGGCGGCTCTCGCTTAACCCCAAACATCCGAGTTCACATCCCAGATGATGATCCTGCGGGGAACGCGGAGCGAGTCTCATGTGTATCTAAACCCGAGAACAAAAAAATGTGACATATTGCACTCCTTGGGTGTGGTGGCTGCATCACTTTAGGCCTCATTCACACGAGGATCGGCCGCACGTACAGCCCCGTGCTGCGTGCGCGGCCGTAGCGCTCAGCTCCGGGGAGGGACAGGTGCTGGGTGTGATTAGTACACAGCCCCCGTCCTCCTCTATGGGACTACGCGGCCTTATGGCGCCCTACGCTCGCCCCAAGTGCGGGTGTCCCGGCTCGGACGCAGACAGGATCCATCTTGTCAGCATACAAGTACGGACGCCAGCACCCGCACGGACCTGCACTTGAGGTGAGCGTAGGGCGGCGTAGTCCCATAGAGAAGGACGGGGGTTGCATACTAATCACACGCAGCACCTGTCCCTCCCCGGAGCTGCCCGATACGGCCGCGCACGCAGCATAGCACAGAGCTGTACGTGATGGCCGTGCCTCGTGTGAATGAGGCCCAATAAACCGATCCAAACTCAAATCCAGAGAAACAAAATAGCAACTTAAAGAATGAGAACATGAAATAAAAGTATCAAAACAA
>NW_017308294.1:49593-49840 GCF_000935625.1 Nanorana parkeri | reverse complement strand
TACAATCTTTCCATTTTTATGACATATTTTATTTTCATTTCCTTCAGTTCAGATTTGCGCAGACGCCGACGCGGCGCTCTTTGCGGCCGATCCCCCGAGAAACAGCGATGACGCGCGGCGAGGACTATTTGGTGTTCCTGTCCTGAGAATGGTTACAATGTAACAGAGAAGATGTCAGCTGCATCTCCCGGGACCTCTAGTGCTGGATCAGCCCAGGGAGAGACGGGGCCCGGGGCCCTCGCAGGGG
>NW_017308294.1:48657-49475 GCF_000935625.1 Nanorana parkeri | reverse complement strand
CCCCCCCCTCTAATGGATCCGGTGTTTTTGTCTCGGATACATACAAAGCTTTCACGGAATGGATGCGCCGCGCTCTGTGCGCGCCGACTGCGGGCCGCGTAACCTCAGCAACCGCAAAGAGGCGGCGGCTCTCGCTTAACCCCAAACATCCGAGTTCACATCCCAGATGATGATCCTGCGGGGAACGCGGAGCGAGTCTCATGTGTATCTAAACCCGAGAACAAAAAAATGTGACATATTGCACTCCTTGGGTGTGGTGGCTGCATCACTTTAGGCCTCATTCACACGAGGATCGGCCGCACGTACAGCTCCGTGCTGCGTGCGCGGCCGTATCGCTCAGCTCCGGGGAGGGACAGGTGCTGGGTGTGATTAGTACACAGCCCCCGTCCTCCTCTATGGGACTACGCGGCCTTATGGCGCCCTACGCTCACCCCAAGTGCGGGTGTCCCGGCTCGGACGCAGACAGGATCCATCTTGTCAGCATACAAGTACGGACGCCAGCACCCGCACGGACCTGCACTTGAGGTGAGCGTAGGGCGGCGTAGTCCCATAGAGAAGGACGGGGGTTGCATACTAATCACACGCAGCACCTGTCCCTCCCCGGAGCTGCCCGATACGGCCGCGCACGCAGCATAGCACAGAGCTGTACGTGATGGCCGTGCCTCGTGTGAATGAGGCCCAATAAACCGATCCAAACTCAAATCCAGAGAAACAAAATAGCAACTTAAAGAATGAGAACATGAAATAAAAGTATCAAAACAATCCAGACTTCTGAGCGTTCCGATCCGTCACCCGGGGCAACCGCCGTCATTCCCCCC
>NW_017308294.1:46588-47366 GCF_000935625.1 Nanorana parkeri | reverse complement strand
CCCGGGTGTAATATCCACTAACGGAGCCAAGGATGATTCTTATTACCTCCCACCAGCCCCTCCCCCTTTATGGCGTTCACTCGCCGGGAACAATCTGACCTTTTTATCATTGAGGTCAATGTGCGTTTTTCTTTTTAATCGCATCAATGTTACAGAGGAGTGATTTGTGGCGTCGTCTCCCCCGGCGCGTCCGTCGCGTTGTCTGAAGAGGCAGAATGCTTTATTCCCTCCCACCAGCCCCTCCCCCTTTATGGCGTTCACTCGCCGGGAACAATCTGACCTTTTTATCATTGAGGTCAATGTGCGTTTTTCTTTTTAATCGCATCAATGTTACAGAGGAGTGATTTGTGGCGTCGTCTCCCCCGGCGCGTCCGTCGCGTTGTATGAAGAGGCAGAATGCGCACAATTAGAATCGCACTTACATTCGATGCGGCTCCGATAAGAGGCGACATGCGCGAAACCAAACCACAGAAACGCACTTATTGGCGCTTATCGGAACCCCTTTGAATTATTATGTGGAAATACCGCCTGACACCGAACAGGAGATATACAACGTGTTTGTATAAAGCACCAAAATCACTATAAATACCGACTAGAATAACACGAAATGAAACAAAATGTGCCCCCCCCCACTGTCCCTGGTGGGGGGTAGGATATGTTACAGTGACACCTGGAAGTGGGGGGGGGATATATTACAATGACACCTGGAAGTGGGGGGGATATATTACAATGACACCTGGAAGTGGGGGGGATATATTACAATGACACCTGGAAGTGG
>NW_017308294.1:44778-45105 GCF_000935625.1 Nanorana parkeri | reverse complement strand
CAGTGGTGACATCATAACTGGAGCACGGAGCGATGGAAGAAGGGGCCCGGTCTGATGAATCATGTGGATGGCCGGGTGTGTGTGTGTCACGTCCATGTGCTGCTGACCTCCCCTCCTGCAGTCACTTCCTGTCTATATGCACTCCAGTGATGGCGGCGCAGCATTCCTCAGGGCGGGTTTCCTGATGGTGACAACAGTGGACCGTGTCAGTGTGCTGAAATGGCCGCTTGTAGTCCCCATTGTATTGGGTTGACAACGTAGGAGGACAATTGGTAGATGGACCTCCATGGCGGGATCACCAGGAATGTTTTATTTCCTGTTACTAAT
>NW_017308294.1:43509-44716 GCF_000935625.1 Nanorana parkeri | reverse complement strand
GGTGAACACACCCCCACCTCCCCCCATCAGTCATTTCCAGCTGTGGGGCGATTAGCTGCGTCACGCGTTGGTGGCGGCGCGGAGCGCGGGAGGGGATAGGTTAGCCGGTAATTGCTCCGCCGGTGGTGGCCGGTATAGATCCGTTGGCCATTGTCTGTGTGCCGCGGCGCTCTCCTCCCTCTCCGGCTCTCAGATGATCCGCTTCCGATCGATCTTCATTTTCTCCGCTGCGTAGGAGTGACATCACCACCCCCCAGATATATTATACAGGAGTGACATCACCGCCCCCAAGATATATGATGTAATATACAGGAGTGACATCACCGCTCTCCGGATATAGGATGTATTATACAGGAGTGACATCACCGCCCTCCAGTTATAGGATGTATTATACAGTAGTGACATCACCGCTCTCCGGATATAAGATACAGGAGTGTCATCACAGCTCTTGGCTCGGCTCGGCTTCTCTCTCCATCTTTGTCTATTTTCTTGTTTGCAGATAAGGGAGAAAATCCACTTTGTTAGCGTGTTGTCTCCTCGCACACCCCCTCCCCCTCCCCCCATCTTTCCCCAAAACTCTCTCCGTCCCTCAGCTGTCAGTGTTAATAAACAGGACGACGTCTTTATCTAACCCCGGCGCCGCCGCCTTCCCCGGGCTAATGGTTTATGGGAACCTTCCATTGATTTGGGTTAATAGAGAATAAAATTGCCTCCTAGCTGCGCCTCGGTCCTGTTTTCAAATCGTGTCCTTCCAGGCAGACGCGGCGTCTCCGGCGACCGGGCCCGAACATTCCGCCTGCAGAGGACGGGAGCGCGCCATTCTGGGTAGACGCTCCGTTCGGTCCAACCTTCCCGGCGAAGAGGAAGTCAAGAAAACAAACGCCAGCAAAAAGTATCAAAAAATTGTATCGGGTGACCAGAAAAAAAAGACAAAGAATCAATTTGTATCCAACTGAAGCGTTGTGATTGGACGGTTTTCGGGGTCAAGCGCTAAATGGCGGCTGGGCGGACTGTGCGCACAAAACCACAAAGACTTCTACAGGTCAGCAGCAGCCAAATAAAAATGGTCCATTCAACACCAGCACAGAGGTCGGCTGTCCTGGATTGGCGGGGACAGTCCTCCATCTTGGTTCTCTATCCCGCCAGCGTTGTGTCCCGGGCATCGCGGCATCAACTTTGCCGGGGGGGGGGGTTCGGGGCTGGGGGG
>NW_017308294.1:37801-42284 GCF_000935625.1 Nanorana parkeri | reverse complement strand
GCGGCCTCAACTTTGCCGGGGGGGGGGGATCTGGGCTGTGAGTGGGCTGTCCCCGCATATTTGGGATGGGGTCTGGGTGGGACCAACCCTGTACAATGAGTGTGATTGGCAGTCCTCGCATATTCATAGGTGGGGTTTGGGTAAGCCTAACCTATAAAGTGGGCCAACACACCCACCCAGAAAGTAGGTGGATGAAATGGGCGGAGTTAACAGTGATTTAGGACCATGTTGGTAAGTATGTACAAGGAAGCGGTTACAGTACCTCTAGGGTCTGTGTCTGTACAGCCAGAGGCTTGACCATTCTCTTGTCTGCCGCCTGCCTGGACCTCAGCCCGGACACCGTCTATTCCCTTGTCTGCTGCCTGCCTTGCCCTCAGCCTGGACACCAACCATTCTCTTGTCTGCTGCATGCCTTGACCTCAGCCCGGACACTGACCGTTCTCCTGTCTGCTGCCTGCCTTGCCCTCAGCCTGGACACCAACCATTCTCTTGTCTGCTGCATTTTAATCTCATCACTGTAACAATGGCCCCTCCAGCCAACCTGCTGCCTTTGGAACAATGGTTTCCATCAAGTCACACGGTGACCGGCTCTCCCCAGATAACATAGTAAACTGTAAAACACACCCAGCACACAAAGTTCCTCCGGGGCAATGAATCTTTGCAGCCCTAGGTCCGTCACACTCTTGTCTGCCGCCTGCCTTGACCTCAGCCCGGACACCGGCCATTCCTTTGTCTGCCGCCTGCCTGGACCTCAGCCCGGACACCAACCGTTCTCCTGTCTGCCGCCTGCCTTGATCTCAGCCCGGACACCGACCATTCTCTTGTCTGCCGTCTGCCTTGACCTCAGCCCGTACACCGGCTATTCAATTGTCTGCCGCCTGCCTTGACCTCAGCCCGAACACCAGCTATTCCCTTGTCTGCCGCATGCCTTGACCTCAGCCCGGACATTGGCCACTCTCTTGTCTGCCGCCTGCCTTGACCTCAGCCCCGACACTGACCATTCTCTTGCCTGCGTCCTGCCTCAACCCTTTGCCTGGACACCAACTACACTCTTGCCTGCCACTTGCCCTAACCCTGGCCCATCCTCTGACCTCCCGCAGTACTCCGCATTGTACCGGCTCTGTGCCAGCAATCCCTTGGTGGAGCGTTCCTGAGGGCCACCACATGGTGACAGTTCACAGCAAAGTATCCTGTGGGCCACTAGGGTCACCGGCCATCACTCCTTTCTGGCTGCTTTGGTGAAGGCCAAGCTGTCACTCAGACTATGAGTCTTGGGTGAGCCTGCGGCACCTGCGAAATGCGTCAGTGTAAGCAGCACACGACTTCTATTCGGCCTGAGAAAGCGTAACGTGCAACGAGAGCAAAACATTCCAAAGGGGCTCCAGAAAAGAAACATCCCCTTTAAGAGTTAAAGAAGAACTCCGGGCATAATTACCACTACCGCTGACCAATGAGAGCTCAGTTCCCTGCAGTGATGTCAGTTGATTTGGCTTGCTATGGGTTTCTGCACTCTGCACCCTCCAGGTTGCCGTGCCGCATATAGTGGACGCCTGCGCTCCGGCGTGCCGGGTGTCTCCTCCGCACAGCACACTCCGGAATCATTATCCCTCATTATCCCAGCTTTTCTGCATATGCAAATTGGGCCTCTTGTTGCAGACACAGATGACACGGGCTCCTAATTGATGTTGTTACAAGAGGAGCCGGGCCCCATTAGTCGGGTACGCCGGCATCGCTCCAATCATTTCCAATTACTGGAGGAATGCGACATCAGACCGCCGCCGCCACACCTCCCAGACCGCGTCAGCGGCGCAAACTCTACACAGGAATGGTCCAACGGTGCCGGGGTCCAAGTAAACCTGGGGGCCAACTGTCCAATTGTAGACACAGGGCCACCTCTCTGATTGTAGACCCGGTGCCCCCTGTCCAATTGTAGACACAGGGCCACCTGTCTGATTGTAGACCCGGGGCCACCTCTCTGATTGTGGACCCAGGGAGACCTGTCTAATTGCAGAGCCAGGGCTACATATCCAATTGTAGACCCGGGGTCGCCTGTCCGATTGTAGACCCGGGGTCGCCTGTCCGATTGTAGACCCGGGGTCGCCTGTCCGATTGTAGACCCGGGGTCGCCTGTCCGATAGTAGACACGGGGGCCACTTGTCTGATTGTAGATCCAAGGCATCATGTCAGATTAAAGCCCCCAACCCCATCCTCCGCCACAGCAATCAAGAGCTGAAAGAGGAGGTGAACTAGTCAGTAAAAAGAAGACAAAAAACAGGAGTTGTAGTAGTCAGTTACAGGGTCAGTTTCAGTGCTGGCCGGGATGACCAGAACTTGCTGTTATTTATTCTTTGGATTCGGTGACAGATACCGGCGCAGGAGGCACGGCAACGGGGGGTGGCAGGGGCGCGCAAGGGGAGGAGGTCTGACCTCCGCTGGGAATAAGCAGCTTGTCGATATGAAGGGAACATGTGACATCACCAAACCCGAGCACCGCCCACAGCGGCAAAATAAAGAAATCTGATTGGTCGTGTTACAGAACTTTACATTTCTTCCCTTATTATTACATGCGCTGCCATATCACATATAGAGCAATGACACCCCCCCTGCCTGAAGGATGACCCAGCTATGTCCCACCCCCTCTGAGTCCCCCCCCCCCCCGTGATCAGTCTGCTGCAGGCAGGAGGAAGCATTTCCTCAGTTTCCTCTCACCTTTGCAGGCAGGAGGAAGCATGTCCTCAGTCTCCCCTCCCCCAGTGATCAGTCCGCTGCAGGCAGGAAGAAACATTTCCTCAATCTCCCTTGACCCTTCTGGAGAGAAAAGCAGATGAAGGCATTGCCGGGGGGAGGGGTTGGGGGTCATGTGATCTCCATTGATTACATGGATGCTGATCAGGGTTTCACAACGATCATCTTTCTTCTTTGAACATGGATCCGCCCCCTTCCCCCGGCCTACCAGGACTTTGCGGCGAATTTTCCTGACTTCATCGGCTTTGCTTGTCTGCGGTCAGGTGGACGTCACGTTCTATTTTCAATGTTTAATAAGCTCGGCTCCGGCCGGGAATCAGCCGCGGATTCATTTAAAAGAGGTGAAGTGATCAAACAAAGCGAGGACGCGGCGGCGGCGAGAGATAGGAGCGGACGAGGCGAGAAATTCGTCTCAGTGCGCTGACCGGCGCGATGTGGGGGGATAATTATTCCTCTCGTTGCTTATTGGAGGATTTCCGACCAGGAATCCGGCGCTGGAGATGTAACAGCTCTCATCACAGCGGGACGCAGCGCGGCGACGGACGCGGCGGCTCTACTCCCAAATTAGGAGGGCGGTGGGGGCGCGCTTAATACTCCGGTAATGGCGCCGCGGGCAGGAGACGGACGCAGGAAAGACGCCATAATAGATCAGACCCTTTATTAGCTCAGCCACCAGCTCGCCCTAATCCCCCGGGGGACGTCCTGCAATAAAGAGCCGCGTCCCCGTACCGGGACCAGACACAACGCAGTCATACTAACATAGCTCTGACATAGACCGCAGCGCTGTACAGAGGACACACAGCCAGTCACATCAGTCTCTGTACAGAGGAGCTTACACTCTAATGTCCCCTCCCCACAGTCACATCAGTCTCTGTACAGAGGAGCTGACACTCTAATGTCCCCTCCCGCACAGTCACATCAGTCTCTGTACAGAGGAGCTTACACTCTAATGTCCCCTCCCCCCACAGTCACATCAGTCTCTGTACAGAGGAGCTTACACTCTAATAATACGCGGAGCGATGGTAAATAGCGCGGCGAGCGTTTCCCCTGCCGACGTATCGGACGCGGAGAAGCGGCTCTGAAAACATCGTTATTATGCAATTAATCTCGGCTTCGGCTTTATTAATATTCCGGAGGCGGAGTCAGGAGGCTGCGGAGAAAACACCGCCGTCTTCACCGGATTAACCTTTTCTTTACACTGAGAGCAAATGAATCCGGCACAAGCGTCGCTGAGGATGCGTCAGGACGGCGCTCATGGTCTCTGTGGAAAGGATCATTGTGTGATAACTCTCATCATCCGATACGTAACAAGCTGCAGCGCTGCAGAGTCAGGGGGGTGTATGCGGCTCTGGCATGAGATATATTATTTATTATCTTCCAGGTGTCTCTCACCTCTCATAGAGATCACAGCACTTCCCTTGACATCTGCCGTTCTACCCAGAAGGACGGCGCCATCTTTGTTTAGGGATCTATTGATAAACAGTTCACGGGCCGTTCCCCCTGCACAGCACATTGCTGTGAATGTTCGTTTTTGTATCATTGCAAAAAACAAACGTTTCGTAATATATTTTCTCTTCCGGAGGAATGTATTGCGACGTAATGCTGCATTATACTGCTCCTCACTTCCTCTCTACTTACTTATCTTTCTCAGCTCTCTGCCCTACTACCACCTATCCCCTTTCCGCTGCCTAGCAAATATCATCCCAGCCTGACTGCAGTTCCCACTTCTCCCCCCCCC
>NW_017308294.1:36684-37514 GCF_000935625.1 Nanorana parkeri | reverse complement strand
GGATGGAGGCCAGTGGAGGGATCGGCAGAGGGGGGTGGGGGATGGAAGCCAGTGGAGGGATTGGCAGAGGGGGGTGGGGGATGGAAGCCAGTGCAGGGATTGGCAGAGGGGGGTTTGCATTGTTTATACATACCACAGAAAGGATGTCATTTCACCCATTGATTGATGACCACCCCCCTCCCTTGTTATCCTCGGATAAGCAGATACTCTTATTAGCACCTTTAACACTTCCCCTATGCCCCCCACCGCGCAAAATCCAAGACACCGACCTTACCAAGCATGGGGGGTATACTCACTCCCTATCTGATTCCATAACTCAAATGTTTTCTATATATGTTTGTATGCACAGTAATACAACTGCTGCATTTCCCTGATGTTAGCCCGAGAGGGCAAATGACTGCCATACATGCGTTTGCTTTTCCTTTCTGTAAACATTACAAAAACTTTTAAATAAAGAATGTATAAAATAAATAAATGTAATACTGCATTATGGCCACTAGATGGAGCTGAAACAAGAATTGCCTGCGCTCCTCAGCTCCATCTAGTGGCCACATTGTGGCATTACATTACATTATATTTCATATGAAAAGGAAAGTAAAAAAAATTCTAAGAACGTTCATTTTTTTGCCTCTATTCAGACAGAATGAACGTTTGCTGGGTGAATGGTTTCCCTGAATTGCTTATAAAACATTACGGTGGACCTTTAAGGGGGCAGCATGGGAGAAGATTCAATATTTGGCCCTTTAGGGCATCCACAGACCTGGGATAAGAATTGCCCAATCCGGCTGCTTTTGACTCTTCACATTCTGTCTGGCCGCTGTCTGGTGTGA
>NW_017308294.1:29967-35168 GCF_000935625.1 Nanorana parkeri | reverse complement strand
CCCCCCCCGCCAGCCTGTCTGTCCTCTTTAATAAAGTGCTCCAGTGCCAATTAGTGACGTGTAAAGACAACTAATTATCCGGCTCTCTCATAGGAGGCCAACAGGCGGCATCAACATTTGTCACATTTAATGAGCGGAATAATTATTACTGCGTCTCCGATGATGAAGAGTCAGGTGCAGAGCCGCATCCCACTGCGATGTCACCGCTGCGTCTCTATATATGACATCCCGCTGCAATCCGAGGACAAATCCTCCATGTAACACCGCACACTGCTCCCCCGATACCGAACTACACCCGAGACTGGGGAGAACGCAGCCTATCCCTTCACTAGAGACCGGTGACATCACCGAGAATGCAGCCTATCCCTTCACTATATATGACATCCCGCTGCAATCCGAGGACAAATCCTCCATGTAACACCGCACACTGCTCCCCCGATACCGAACTACACCCGAGACTGGGGAGAACGCAGCCTATCCCTTCACTATATATGACATCCCGCTGCAATCCGAGGACAAATCCTCCATGTAACACCGCACACTGCTCCCCCGATACCGAACTACACCCGAGACTGGGGAGAACGCAGCCTATCCCTTCACTATATATGACATCCCGCTGCAATCCGAGGACAAATCCTCCATGTAACACCGCACACTGCTCCCCCGATACCGAACTACACCCGAGACTGGGGAGAACGCAGCCTATCCCTTCACTATATATGACATCCCGCTGCAATCCGAGGACAAATCCTCCATGTAACACCGCACACTGCTCCCCCGATACCGAACTACACCCGAGACTGGGGAGAACGCAGCCTATCCCTTCACTATATATGACATCCCGCTGCAATCCGAGGACAAATCCTCCATGTAACACCGCACACTGCTCCCCCGATACCGAACTACACCCGAGACTGGGGAGAACGCAGCCTATCCCTTCACTATATATGACATCCCGCTGCAATCCGAGGACAAATCCTCCATGTAACACCGCACACTGCTCCCCCGATACCGAACTACACCCGAGACTGGGGAGAACGCAGCCTATCCCTTCACTATATATGACATCCCGCTGCAATCCGAGGACAAATCCTCCATGTAACACCGCACACTGCTCCCCCGATACCGAACTACACCCGAGACTGGGGAGAACGCAGCCTATCCCTTCACTATATATGACATCCCGCTGCAATCCGAGGACAAATCCTCCATGTAACACCGCACACTGCTCCCCCGATACCGAACTACACCCGAGACTGGGGAGAACGCAGCCTATCCCTTCACTATATATGACATCCCGCTGCAATCCGAGGACAAATCCTCCATGTAACACCGCACACTGCTCCCCCGATACCGAACTACACCCGAGACTGGGGAGAACGCAGCCTATCCCTTCACTATATATGACATCCCGCTGCAATCCGAGGACAAATCCTCCATGTAACACCGCACACTGCTCCCCCGATACCGAACTACACCCGAGACTGGGGAGAACGCAGCCTATCCCTTCACTATATATGACATCCCGCTGCAATCCGAGGACAAATCCTCCATGTAACACCGCACACTGCTCCCCCGATACCGAACTACACCCGAGACTGGGGAGAACGCAGCCTATCCCTTCACTATATATGACATCCCGCTGCAATCCGAGGACAAATCCTCCATGTAACACCGCACACTGCTCCCCCGATACCGAACTACACCCGAGACTGGGGAGAACGCAGCCTATCCCTTCACTATATATGACATCCCGCTGCAATCCGAGGACAAATCCTCCATGTAACACCGCACACTGCTCCCCCGATACCGAACTACACCCGAGACTGGGGAGAACGCAGCCTATCCCTTCACTATATATGACATCCCGCTGCAATCCGAGGACAAATCCTCCATGTAACACCGCACACTGCTCCCCCGATACCGAACTACACCCGAGACTGGGGAGAACGCAGCCTATCCCTTCACTATATATGACATCCCGCTGCAATCCGAGGACAAATCCTCCATGTAACACCGCACACTGCTCCCCCGATACCGAACTACACCCGAGACTGGGGAGAACGCAGCCTATCCCTTCACTATATATGACATCCCGCTGCAATCCGAGGACAAATCCTCCATGTAACACCGCACACTGCTCCCCCGATACCGAACTACACCCGAGACTGGGGAGAACGCAGCCTATCCCTTCACTATATATGACATCCCGCTGCAATCCGAGGACAAATCCTCCATGTAACACCGCACACTGCTCCCCCGATACCGAACTACACCCGAGACTGGGGAGAACGCAGCCTATCCCTTCACTATATATGACATCCCGCTGCAATCCGAGGACAAATCCTCCATGTAACACCGCACACTGCTCCCCCGATACCGAACTACACCCGAGACTGGGGAGAACGCAGCCTATCCCTTCACTATATATGACATCCCGCTGCAATCCGAGGACAAATCCTCCATGTAACACCGCACACTGCTCCCCCGATACCGAACTACACCCGAGACTGGGGAGAACGCAGCCTATCCCTTCACTATATATGACATCCCGCTGCAATCCGAGGACAAATCCTCCATGTAACACCGCACACTGCTCCCCCGATACCGAACTACACCCGAGACTGGGGAGAACGCAGCCTATCCCTTCACTATATATGACATCCCGCTGCAATCCGAGGACAAATCCTCCATGTAACACCGCACACTGCTCCCCCGATACCGAACTACACCCGAGACTGGGGAGAACGCAGCCTATCCCTTCACTATATATGACATCCCGCTGCAATCCGAGGACAAATCCTCCATGTAACACCGCACACTGCTCCCCCGATACCGAACTACACCCGAGACTGGGGAGAACGCAGCCTATCCCTTCACTAGAGACCGGGGACATCACTGAGAATGCCGCCTATCCATTCACTAGAGACCGGTGACATCACTGAGAGTGCAGAACATTATTTATTACCGATGATGTCACTCTACAAATCGCCTTATATAATAATGGGCCAATAGCAGGGTTCCTGTCGGGCTGATTTCCTCTTTTGCTAAACACTTTTAATTTATCTTCTAGAAATGTCAACTGCGGTGGAGTGCGGGTGACAGGTGCACTTTAATTTAAGAGCTCTCCTTGCTGCCATCCATCTTGAACCAGCTAATTTCCTCCTCTCCGCCGCGTCCTCTCACAACACTTGAAGAATAACTGCAACTGATAAACAATTCTGCGCATTAATTCCGCTGCGGAGGAAAACGCTGCGAATCTAAAGCGCCACCTTGTGGCCGCGGCGGGGAGCGCGGCGGCTAACGAGACCCCGGAGTGCTGGCGTACGCAGCCGCTGCAATCCGACATGACTGACTGCTTCACCGATTGGGCCTTAAATCCATAGATTTTTACTGCCGCCACATCTGCCGTACGAAATCCCGCGTTCTGCGTTTCCATCACTGCGGCTAATCATTCTGTTTAGAGATCGCTGATCCGCGACCGTGGAGAAGCCACGGAGGGCTTACAGCGAGCGCGGCATCCGAGAGTCCGATAATTAGCCGCGGTTACAGCGTAATGGGCTACTGGAGGAACGTATAGAATGACGATGCGGAAAATACGGATGCATGGACGGACGCGCTGCTCCTCCTCCCGCGTCCCCATCCGCAGACCCCGAAATTAGGAATCCGCAGATTGCAATTGTTTCTCTTTCTTTGATTTTGCGCCGAAGAAAGTATCTATAGAATCGCGAATTCATTTTACAGCCATTTGTGTTATTATTATAGAGGATTTATATGGCGCCAACAGTGTGCGCGGCGCTGTACAATAGAAGGAAGACATTACTATCACAATACAAATCAAGACAAGATGGTAAGGAGGGCCCCGCCCCTGAGGGCTTACAATCTAGAAGGGAGGGGCCAGTGATACCTGAGGAGGGAGCTGTGTGGGGATGAATGGTTGAGTGGTTAGGTTGAGGTGGGATGTACGACGATTGAACGCGAGGAGCGTTTCCAGGGGCAGTCGCTCTGCTAGAAAACACAAGCTGCACCGCTCGCCCTTACCATGCGTCCTTGTAACGCACATTTGCTGCACGGGTGACTCTCTCTCTTCTGGAGTGATCGGCTCAAAAACTGCAGAACCAGCACACGACGATCTTCCAAAGAAATTCAAACTTTATTCCACTCGCATCTGTACAAAGAACAACCGATGACACCTTTCTGCCTTAGTCATACCTATGACTAAGTAAGGCAGAAACGCGTCAACCAGGGCTGGATTTCCCACAAGGCCAACGAGTCCCAGCCTCGGGGCAGCAGGGAGTAGTCTGGCGTCTACGGTTGTTCTTTGTAAGAATACAAGTGGAATAAAGTTGGAATGACTTTGGAGGATCATTGTGTGCCGCTTCTTCTGACAGTCGCTCCGCCTTCACCTCCTATGAGCGATTTGTAGCGGAGCGCGCCGACGCTCTACCGCTGCTCAGGTACAAGTCACCTCTTCGGCGATTGGATCTCCAGGTCCCAAATCGTTGTTGTTCGACGACATCGGCGATCATTTCCTGCTACAAGTTCCCCCCTCTGACTCCGTATCGTTGACAAATAAAAAGAAACAAAGTATCTCTTTGCCGGAGAGGATAGAAATGATACGTTTGTGGAAGTGAAGCCGCAGCTCCGCATTGTGGGTCAGTGATTCTGAAGCTAATGGATGGACATGACAGGTTAGGAATAAGTATGTTGGGGGATGGGGGGGAGTGGGGGACGTCAAAAGTCTCCCCTGCACAGCACACATTGGATTACATAAGACGGTGCGCTGTGTGACGCTGACACCTGCTGGTCACACAGAGTACTGCGACTCTTTCATCGACCTTGTTTTTTTGGTGATTTCCCCCCCTCCCCCCATGTAGAGCCGCCACCGGAGGGGTGACGCACTCAGACCATAATCCGCTCACGATGACGCATGTGTTCATGTGCTTCGACTAGCGTTGTATTAAAGAAGAACTCCTGACATTAATAATCCTCACCCTTGCAGTGGCGCTACCCACCGGCGGCAGTGCAAGGGTCAAGTGCTGGTTTTTGGTCTAGGGCAGGGGCAGGCAACCTCGGCTCTCCAGCTGTGCTGAAACTACAAATCCCATAAGGCATTGCAAGCCACAGGCATGGCTCCCAGAGGCAGAAGCATGATGGGATTTGTAGTTTCAGCACAGCTGGAGAGCCGAGGTTGCCTACCC
>NW_017308294.1:27911-29676 GCF_000935625.1 Nanorana parkeri | reverse complement strand
ACTACAAATTCCATCATGCTTCTGCCTCGGGGAGTCATGCCTGTGGCTCGCAATGCCTTATGGGATTTGTAGTTTCAGCACAGCTGGAGAGCCGAGGTTGCCTACCCTTGGTCTAAGAGAGGAATTCCCTTTACTTTAAAAGGAGAACTATGAGGGGGGGGAGGGGTGCTTTTCACTCACCTCGTAGTTCTAGCCGACCTGTGACAATCCAGCTGTGCTGAAACTACAAATCCCATAAGGCATTGCAAGCCACAGGCATGGCTCCCAGAGGCAGAAGCATGATGGGATTTGTAGTTTCAGCACAGCTGGAGAGCCGAGGTTGCCTACCCTTGGTCTAGTGACAAAAATAACAAAGTTAGTCTCGGCTGAACCTCGGCGCTGACTGGCTGCTAGACCGGTGCCTTCAGTCTCGCACCGCCCTCCGCTCCAGTGATGTAATGTCCCTCAGCGTCCTCATGTCCTATACCAGGGGTGGACAACTCGGGCCCTCCATCTGTGCTTTAACTACAAATCCCAGCATGCCTCTGGCTCTGGGAGTCATGCCTGTGGCTGTCAGACTTGCAATGCCTCGTGGGACTTGTAGTTCCACGATATCTGAAAGGCCGCAGTTGCCCACCCCTGGCATAGGACGTGATGACTCACAGGACCTTAGACCGCTGGAGCGGCGGGGGAGCAAGGCTGAAGGGACCGGGCTAACAGCCAGCCGGCTGCGAGGTTCAGGTGAGTATCGTCCATAGATGAAAAGGAACAATTAACCCTTGCAGTGCCGGAGTAGCCCCACTGCAAGGGTTAAGAATATATATGCCTGGAGTTCTCCTTTAAGGAAACCCATTTGTACTGAACGGGCCCTCAAAGCCGGGTGGAGGGGTAGGGGGCAGAAGGGGCCACCTTGGGTGTTATAGCAGGTGGGGGCACATTAAGGACAGCATATGTTGCAGCAGTGGCGTCACAAGAGGGGTGCGGCCCGCACCCGGGTGCCACCATTGGAGGGGTGACACCAAAATGACTTGCAGTCATTTTGGTGTCACCCCCCCTCTGAAAAGTCACGGACCGAACGCCCGACAGTATCAGGAGAGAGGAGGGGACCCGGCGGCATACCTTATCCCGCCGGGTGGCTGTCTCTAGAGCACGTTGGCCATCAGGTCCCAGCACTGACCGCAGCGCACATCCATGTGTTATCGTGTACACACGTGATGCGCCGCATAACACAACGCACACATGTAATCCATCCCACACTGCGGCTAACGCGCATTCCAAATAAAGGGGCTGCCTGACCGCAACGCATGTGCCGCAGAACGCACACACAGCGCTCTGGTAACATTGCCGCGGAAATGTCAGAATGGAACTGAACAGGTACAAAGAAGAATCTGACATCCTCCGAGAATCGACCTGAACCGGATCCAGAGGAAGGCGACATAAAACCTGATGAAATAAATCCGTCCTGTTCCGGGAGGAATCGGATAATCCCGGGAGATTCACCGTCTCCTGGTGTCACCAAGACAGGAAGTGACGGGAAATCCAAAATGCTACAAGTGTGCCAATAGAAGATTTGAGACAACTGTAAAATGTTGGATTTCCCGTCACTTCCTGTCTCAGTGACAATGGTCACCAGGGGTGGATCTGGGGTTGCCACCTGTCCAGGATTGACCCGGGTTTTGAATGCTGTGCAGCTGAAACCCGGACACAGGATGTCAGGCAGACAGGGGCAACCAAAATTATGATAGGGGCTACTGCCCCCCCCCCCCCCCTTAAAAAACCCCCAACA
>NW_017308294.1:25804-27400 GCF_000935625.1 Nanorana parkeri | reverse complement strand
CCCCCCACTGAAAACAGTCCCAACTGTGATATTTACATAGGAATGGGCGGAGCTATTTAAATACGAATAAGCCGCGACTCATTCTCCCCCCCAAAAAATATCCGCGCGTCGCTAGAGTGTTCGGGTTTCACTGGAAGAAAAGGTGGCAACTCTAGGTGGATCTCTCCGCACTTCCTGTGGTGTCTCCGGGACAGGAAGTGAGACAAAGCGCTTTATGAATATGGTCAGCAGGATGTACAGCGGCCAGAAACAAGTGACGGTTGGCACGGCTGGTGGCAGAAAGCTGCTGCATTCAAGAATCTGCTTTGCAGAAAATGAATTTCCTAATCCCCTCCGGGAGTCAGAGGAATGATACGGAATACGGAGAGAACCGCGCCGCCCGCCACAGAACACCCGCCTACGCCTCTCGCTGCGTTCATTCATTGGGGCGGCCGTGGCTCTGAGTTCACGTCTCTGTAAAATCCCTTTTATTAGCGGATTCTAAGAGGCTGCGAGGCGTCCATTCCGCTGATCACCCCGATATCATCCCGGGGGTGCAGAGGGATGCCAAAGCTGAACTCCGGGACCAGCCGATGTCATCTTCATACTTCATACAGGGTGACTGGTCTTGTCTCCGCCCCCTCCTATAATAAAGACTGCTCACTGCTCCTCTCTCCTTGTGCAGGGTGACTGGTCTTGTCTCCGCCCCCTCCTGTAATAAAGACCGATCACTGCTGCTCTCTCTCCTTGTGCGGGGTGACTGGTCTTGTCTCCGCCCCCTCCTGTAATAAAGACCGCTCACTGCCGCTCTCTCTCCTTGTGCAGGGTGACTGGTCTTGTCTCCGCCCCCTCCTGTAATAAAGACCGCTCACTGCCGCTCTCTCTCCTTGTGCAGGGTGACTGGTCTTGTCTCCGCCCCCTCCTGTAATACAGACCGCTCACTGCCGCTCTCTCTCCTTGTGTGGGGTGACTGGTCTTGTCTCCGCCCCCTCCTGTAATACAGACCGCTCACTGCCGCTCTCTCTCCTTGTGCAGGGTGACCGGTCTGGGGCCTATCGGCGCTCTCCCGCAGCTCTGGGTTTGCAGAGGAATTTGGAGCCCACAATGTAGATTTTTATCCTTCGTGGCTATGGAGGAATATATATAAATGGCGGTTTTTGGGGCTCTGAGTTCATCTTTATTGAAGCACAAAAGGGTTCCGAGAAGAAAATATGACATGTGTGAAGGCTGGCCGAAGGCTAGCCTGGATTTGTGGGAGGAGCCTGTGCCTTCAAAGACAGCACGGCTCACAGGGGATTTACGTCGGCGGGTCACGAACGTCCCCACCCGCCCATTCCCCTTGCTTTCATTCATTTTCATTTGAGTATGCCCCCTTTTAGGCATACTGACCTGAGAAGGCCAAGGCACACCACAGGCCATTGGGGGGGTGGCGGGGTATCACTTACTTGAGAAGGCTCGGACCACAAATATATATATAATGGCCAATGAATCACCCGACCTCAGGGAACATACCCGGCTGGAGAGATGGAATATGGCGCCGGTGCTCCGGCGGGGATTGGCCTCCCAGCGTTCATGTCTGACAGGAAAGGGTTAACGGGAAGTCCCATCTTTGTTACA
>NW_017308294.1:18839-24391 GCF_000935625.1 Nanorana parkeri | reverse complement strand
CTTGGCCGTCACCTATAGGATATGATGGATTGGTGGCCCTGCAGTGGAGATATTTCACCCCGGCACATAGTGGCCATTACTACTACCTGCTCCCCATTCAGACCCACGATCACGGCGCCTGCCAGGGGGTCTTCCAGCAACGGCTCCCTCTGTGGCCCCGAGGTGTCATGTGACACAAAAACAAGAGCCGCAGAGGAAGATTACGAGAACAAACCTATCGTGGAAGGGCGACTCGGCTCTATTTACCCCTCAGGCCAAAGGTGCCCCAATCCTGCCCCGCTGAGGGGGTCCCATCTCCGCTCCTGGTCTGTAGTCTTAGAAAGGATTGAGGTCATTGGATCAGCACGGTGACCAGGAAATTGGCATTTTCATGATAGGTCATCAGTGGCTGCCTACATATCCCTCCAGGAGAGGTTTCTCATAAAGAGACCCGGACACATAACAAATGTTTGAGAAGAGAAGAAAGAGAATACTTACCCCTGCTCCTAACGCCGCTCCCTGCAAGAGGGAGTCTCCTGAAGTCCACCGGGAACCCAACACTTCCTGAAGAGCTGATCTCCTGTGTCCCCTCCCAGCTCCTGTGTCACCTCCCAGCTCCTGTGTCCCCTTCCAGCTCCCGTGTCCCCTTCCAGCTCCCGTGTCCCCTCCCTGCTCCCGTGTCCCCTTCCAGCTCCCGTGTCCCCTCCCTGCTCCCGTGTCCCCTTCCAGCTCCCGTGTCCCCTCCCTGCTCCCGTGTCCCCTTCCAGCTCCCGTGTCCCCTCCCTGCTCCCGTGTCCCCTTCCAGCTCCCGTGTCCCCTCCCTGCTCCCGTGTCCCCTTCCAGCTCCCGTGTCCCCTCCCTGCTCCCGTGTCCCCTTCCAGCTCCCGTGTCCCCTCCCTGCTCCCGTGTCCCCTTCCAGCTCCCGTGTCCCCTCCCTGCTCCCGTGTCCCCTTCCAGCTCCCGTGTCCCCTCCCTGCTCCCGTGTCCCCTTCCAGCTCCCGTGTCCCCTCCCTGCTCCCGTGTCCCCTTCCAGCTCCCGTGTCCCCTCCCTGCTCCCGTGTCCCCTTCCAGCTCCCGTGTCCCCTCCCTGCTCCCGTGTCCCCTTCCAGCTCCCGTGTCCCCTCCCTGCTCCCGTGTCCCCTTCCAGCTCCCGTGTCCCCTCCCTGCTCCCGTGTCCCCTTCCAGCTCCCGTGTCCCCTCCCTGCTCCCGTGTCCCCTTCCAGCTCCCGTGTCCCCTCCCTGCTCCCGTGTCCCCTTCCAGCTCCCGTGTCCCCTCCCTGCTCCCGTGTCCCCTTCCAGCTCCCGTGTCCCCTCCCTGCTCCCGTGTCCCCTTCCAGCTCCCGTGTCCCCTCCCTGCTCCCGTGTCCCCTTCCAGCTCCCGTGTCCCCTCCCTGCTCCCGTGTCCCCTTCCAGCTCCCGTGTCCCCTCCCTGCTCCCGTGTCCCCTTCCAGCTCCCGTGTCCCCTCCCTGCTCCCGTGTCCCCTTCCAGCTCCCGTGTCCCCTCCCTGCTCCCGTGTCCCCTTCCAGCTCCCGTGTCCCCTCCCTGCTCCCGTGTCCCCTTCCAGCTCCCGTGTCCCCTCCCTGCTCCCGTGTCCCCTTCCAGCTCCCGTGTCCCCTCCCTGCTCCCGTGTCCCCTTCCAGCTCCCGTGTCCCCTCCCTGCTCCCGTGTCCCCTTCCAGCTCCCGTGTCCCCTCCCTGCTCCCGTGTCCCCTTCCAGCTCCCGTGTCCCCTCCCTGCTCCCGTGTCCCCTTCCAGCTCCCGTGTCCCCTCCCTGCTCCCGTGTCCCCTTCCAGCTCCCGTGTCCCCTCCCTGCTCCCGTGTCCCCTTCCAGCTCCCGTGTCCCCTCCCTGCTCCCGTGTCCCCTTCCAGCTCCCGTGTCCCCTCCCTGCTCCCGTGTCCCCTTCCAGCTCCCGTGTCCCCTCCCTGCTCCCGTGTCCCCTTCCAGCTCCCGTGTCCCCTCCCTGCTCCCGTGTCCCCTTCCAGCTCCCGTGTCCCCTCCCTGCTCCCGTGTCCCCTTCCAGCTCCCGTGTCCCCTCCCTGCTCCCGTGTCCCCTTCCAGCTCCCGTGTCCCCTCCCTGCTCCCGTGTCCCCTTCCAGCTCCCGTGTCCCCTCCCTGCTCCCGTGTCCCCTTCCAGCTCCCGTGTCCCCTCCCTGCTCCCGTGTCCCCTTCCAGCTCCCGTGTCCCCTCCCTGCTCCCGTGTCCCCTTCCAGCTCCCGTGTCCCCTCCCAGCTCCTGTGTCCCCTCCCAGCTCCTGTGTCCCTTCCCAGCTCCTGTGTCACCTTCCAGCTCCTGTGTCCCTTTAGTTCCCAAGTTCCCTCCCAGTTTCCCTCAGAGCACCTGGGTCCTCTTACGGTTCCTGGGTACCAGGTAAGAGCACTGACAGGTACTCTTCGGAGGTACCACATGAACCCACTGCAAACAATTTCTCGTGTTGGCTCTCTGTCAGTGTATGTGTGCGACTGTACAGCGAAGTACACGGCATTGTGCGATGGGCACAGCTACAGACTCAGCATGGTGAGACAGTGTACAGTCAGCATACGCCATTTTTTTTTGAAGCAGTTCACGGGTCCTAAGGCAGCCATGTTGGCCTTTCCTCTTGGGTGCTGAAGGACCCCGACATACAGTGCAGGCACGGTGCCGAGTGATGAGGATAGTGTACAGTCAGAATACACTGCTACAGTGATACCATACAGTTGGAACACACCATCTTTTAGATTGTAAGCTCTCGGGGGCAGGGCCCTCCTTACCATCTTGTCTTGTATTGCGATTGTAATGTCTTCCTCATATTGTACAGCGCAGCGCACACTGTTGGCGCCATACATAAATCCTGTATAATAATAGTACAGACAGTGCAGGCATGCCCCGCGTACAGCCAGAGTACACTGTCACCGCACTGCGGAGTGAACGTCGCAGGACCGACCATCGCTCCATATCTCAGATGACGCGCAGTCCAGACTCATCTCAGGAAGCCGCTATGTGGGGCCGTACATAGTCCTCTTCCAGTGCGCGGGGTAGGTGCGGCTGCGTCCCCGGGGGTACTCACGGGGATCTGGGACTCAAGCGGCCTCGGGGTCAATTCAGCAGCCTTCCGAGATGAAGAAACAGGAGCCCCGCCCCCCCGGGGGTCACTCTTGCCCCTCCCTCTGCGTTTATCTTCAGGGGCATGACGGCACGAACAGCACGCAGAGTCACAGTGTTCGGCGGTCTCCGGTGTCGCCGCGCAGGAAACCTCCTCAGGCATTGATGGAATTGGCAACGTCGGTGAAGACCAGCCGGGTGGGTCTCTGCAGCGGGCACAGGCTCGTCAACAGGACCTGAAATGCCAACACAGAGCAGACACGGGTCATGGGAGTGACGCAAGGAAGGGAATATAGTGGGCGGAGTCTCACTGACGGACTTTACCCATAATGCACATCAACTATTTATTTAACAGGAAAATATTTAAAGTTGCAAGCGAACCCAAAATGGAGGACATTTCTATATACTGTCTATCATAAACAATACATACTAAGGTAAGAGGGGACTTTCTTGTTAATGGGGAAGCCGGGTGGAGAGTCATTACACGCCACCTGGCTTCCTGAATGGGACTTCCGGTACTCGATAATTGGTATCGGCGTGTACCGAAAAAAATGTATCAGTACTCGTACTCGGTACCAAAATACCGGTATCGGTGCATCCCTAGTAATGATCATCGCTTTCATCTTTATATCATCAGTTCTATCATCTTTCTATTCAGCAGCCTTCTGGGATGGAGAAACAGGAGGTACAGAAGCCCCGCCCCTGGGGTAACTCTTGCCCCTCCCATAGTGCTGCTGATCTAATCCAACCTCATTCAGCCCGATACTCTCAGCGTGCACTCGCTTCACTGTGTGCCGTACGCCATTGCTCCAGACTTACTGATGGAGACAACGGCGGGCGAAGTCTGTGCACTGTGTGTCGGCACAGCCAAAGTAACATTGTTTATAAACATTGACGAAAAGGAATCATCATTTTAGGGCCCCGTGCGCTGTGAATATTCGTCTTGGTGTATTTTGGTGAATGATGCCAAATGCAAACATTCTTAACGTACACTATATTACCAAACGTATCGGGCCCCTCCCCCTCCAAATCATTGGATTCGGGTGCTCCGTGACATTTCCCGGCTACTAAATATTCCGCCGCGGTCGCCTGTTACTGGGATTATAACAAAGTGGAAGCAACCGGGAACAACAGCAACTCAGCCAGGAAGTGGTCGGCCGCGTCACATGACAGAGCGGGGTCAGCGCATGCGGGGGGTCAGCGGTGGGGAGGGAGGAACGTGACTGGCCGCACAGAGTCCTGAACTCAACCCCATAGAACACCTTTGGGATGAATTAGAGGCGGAGACTGCGAGCCCCTCCCCCAACATCAGTACCTGACCTCACAAATGGTCCAACATTCCCATAGACACACCCCTAAACCTTGTGGACGCCTTCCCAGAAAAAGGCGGAGCTGTTTAAGCGGCAAAGGGGCGGAGCCAACCCAATACTGAACCCTACGGACTAAGACTGGGATGTCATTAGAGTTCATGTGCGTGTAAAGGCGTCCCAATACCTCTGGCGATATAGTGTATTTTTCTAGTTGAATATATTGTCATGTAAAAACACATTGTGGCCACTAGGCGGAGCTGATGAGCACCCGGAAGTGAGCACCCTTCGCTCCTCAGCTCCATCTAGTGGCCACAATGTATTATTATAACGTACTTTCTATCGGGGAAAAGAATATATTAAACAAGAACTCCGGTCATCATTAATTCATAGCCCTTGCAGTGGGGACATCTGTACCTTTCCTTGAGGCTGGAGGTCTCGGTTCGGCTCCAGCAGCTCCTGTTCCAGGTCTTCCTGCTCCTCCGCCGGGTCAAAGTTGTACATCGGCATCAACTGGTGGCGAAGCTTCTCCAGCCTGAGGAGGAATCCCGGACAATTCAAAGTCAGAGAACTGAATTCTGGTGATTCTATAATTCTGCTAAAGACACAAAGTGCTCCGAATCTGCCCCTCCCCCGAGTGTTATACATAAGCAGGGCTTTTACAGTGCCCCCAGGCCAGACTGCTGCCACTTGCCTACATCTCTCTGCATGTAATGCCTCATGTAAATAGCAGCAGAGCTCAATTACCTAAATGGCTCCCAAAATCTCTGCTCCCTGCTTCTTCCCCTTCAGTCTTCTATCTGACCTCCGTCCTGCCCTTCAGTCTTCTATCTGACCTCCGTCCTCCCCTTCAGTCTTCTATCTGAAACTTCTATTTTAGTTTTGGATAGAATGGGGGAGGGTTAGAACCTCGGTCGGCTTTTACTGATATTTTGGGCTCTATAAGAGAGATTCCCCTCACTTCCTGTTCTGGGGTCAACCTTGTACCAGACAGGAAGTCAGGGAATCCCTCCGGCGGCAGTGTAACCTGATAGGAGTTATAATACTTCCCCGATGTATTACAAACCACATAAAGTAAAGTTCCGGCTCTGGAAACACTTCATGTGAGCAGAACGAGTCCAACACGAAAATAAATAAAAGAGACGAAAAAGTGGAAAGAAAAGAAAATGAGAAGAGAGACGGTCTCA
>NW_017308294.1:17223-18756 GCF_000935625.1 Nanorana parkeri | reverse complement strand
TGCATTCCCGCAGTCATCCCCTCCCCCGTCTATGTGTAGCGCAGTTTATAGATTCGGCCATGTTGGGGGAATTCCGTGTAAAAGGCGATTTCTGGAGCTGGCGCTGTGGATGAGTCCTGCTCAGTACAGAGACCTGATGGGCTGATGGGCTATGTAGCTCTGTGAAGCCCCCCCCTCCCCCCAGTGGTGGTCATGGACTAAACACACAGGTGACCTCCCCCACTCATTGGACCAGAATGCAGCCTGTTAGTCCTCAGGAACCGCACCGCTGACATGTATTTGTTGTCCCAGCACACTGGGATGGCCGCCTCCGCTGCGCTAGGTCGGTCGGGGGGGAGGGGGGTTGCCATTACGTACCATCACCACGGCCAGTCCAATCACAGTGATGATGCCGAGAGAGAGCAGCCAGGTGCCCGCTGTTCCTCCATGCTCCGCCCCCCGGGTGCCATTATAAGGGGGCGTGACCAAGCTGGGTTCCGTGCCCACCCCTCCGTACGCCGGGGACGTCACAGTGCGGTTCATGGTAAAGCCGTCGCCTAGCGCCGCGTCACTCACCCCGGGAACGTCTCATTCATCATCATCACTAATAACAGGAAAAGGGGGAAGAACAATAATAACGAGACAGGAAAATATCATAATAAAAAATAATTACCGTAACTATGATAATCTAATAATAATACTAAAAAAGGGCCAAATTATAGAATATAGAATATTATGTAGCGGAAAGGCTCAGAATATTAATAATGAGAGCAACAAAAATAGTCATTATGATTAAAACAAATAATGTTTTAGTTAGTAAATAATAATAAATAAAATGGCAGATCATAAAATATATCACATAATAAAGAGGAGGAGGAAGAAGAAGAAGAAGAAGGAAGAGGAGGAAGAAGAAGGAAGAGGAGGAAGAAGAAGCCTACGGACTAAGACTGGGAAGGAAGAGGAGGAGGAAGAAGAAGGAAGAGGAGGAAGAAGAAGAAGAAAGAGGAAGAAGAAGAAGGAAGAGGAGGAGGAAGAAGAAGGAAGAGGAGGAAGAAGAAGGAAGTAGAAGGAAGAGGAGGAAGTAGAAGGAAGAAGAAGGAAGAGGAGGAAGTAGAAGGAAGAAGAAGGAAGAGGAGGAAGTAGAAGGAAGAAGAAGGAAGAGGAGGAAGTAGAAGGAAGAAGAAGGAAGAGGAGGAAGTAGAAGAAGAAGAAAGAGGAGGAAGTAGAAGAAGGAAGAGGAGGAAGAAGAAGAAGG
The DNA here is from genome assembly GCF_000935625.1 of Nanorana parkeri. Classification (NCBI taxonomy): domain Eukaryota; kingdom Metazoa; phylum Chordata; class Amphibia; order Anura; family Dicroglossidae; genus Nanorana; species Nanorana parkeri. The sequence continues at coordinate 17,522 of NW_017308294.1, read as the reverse complement.
AAGAGGAGGAAGTAGAAGGAAGAGGAAGAAGGAAGAGGAGGAAGAAGAAGGAAGAAGAAGAAGGAAGAGGAGGAAGAAGAAGAAGGAAGAGGAGGAAGAAGAAGAAGGAAGAAGAAGGAAGATGAAGAAGAAAAAATAATATTAGTAAATAATAATAAATAAATAATATTAGTTCATATAATATGTAGCATTTATAAATCAAGATAATAATAATTATTAAGAATAAGTATTATTGGTCATTATAATATGTAGTAAATAATAATAAGAAGAAGAAGAATCCTCCCTGGCAGCAGATAGAA
>NW_017308294.1:14585-16154 GCF_000935625.1 Nanorana parkeri | reverse complement strand
TTGGGGACACAGGGGACTCCCTGCAGCTCTGTGCAGATATTGAAGGTGGTCCCAGGCACCTGAGCGCAGAGCATGCTGGGACTTGTAGTTCTCCTGCCAGCCTTCACCTGTCCCTGTGGCAATCAGTTCCGGCGGATGCCCGGTCCCGGGACCGCAGTGCAGTACTGGCCCCTCCGGTGTAGCCTCCACCTGCCCAGGAACCTTATTTTGGGGGCCCTACTGGATCCTCCTGTGTCTGGATGCTCAGCCCCGCCCGCCCGCTGTCACCCCGTTCTCCCTTCCCATTGGCCTTCCGGGCCTGTCACTCTGCGCCCGGCGAGGCGGGACAGCGACAGCTGGTGAGTCATGCCCAGAGAGCGCATGCGCCTTGGGTGCCGACGCGCGGTGCATTCTGGGAGGGCCATGGAAGTCATCGGGCTCCGACGAAATGGCGCCTGAGCTGGAGACGGAAGTGTGTCCTTAGACAGGTACAAAGATTTTTTTTTTTAAATCCTTGTTTGTTATCTCTGTCCGGGTTTAGATGTCTCAGTGTGTGCTGTAATTGTTAGGCTGTGTCTGGAATTGGTTGGAAAAGTCACATTGTTTGACTGTTTAGCATAGGAACCAATATGCGAAGGTTTAGTGTTGGGCGGGACACCGGAAGTGTTTCGTTTCCATTGTAGTGACCCATTAGGTGTCAGGTATGTCATTGGATGGACACACTGTCAACAGGACACTTCCTGTCCTGTTGACAGTGCCACGGTTTTCATTTTCCGGTCTGTGACCCCCATTGGGGGTTATTCAGTTCCAGTCCCCGGGACCCCTCGTACATGATAGGGACGGGGGGACGGTTGTCACAAAGGTTAGGTCCCTTTTGGAGAGATTTCCCATCACTTCCTGTCCTGAAGAGATCTCTCCAATATGAACAGAGACTGGAATAAAAACCTGTCAATGGCTGTAAGCACCTGGTGTCCAACATGTGGCCCTTTGGGGTGGTCCTCGGGCCCCAGCAGAGGGAGCATTGATGACAGTGATCGCTAGCGGTCTCCTGCAATGTATTTCCAGCCTTCAGTTACTCCTGTAGCATCATCAGTCTCTGACCATCTCCAGCCGTCTCTGACAGTCCTCTGTAGCACTATATACACTGAATATTATGTGTGGGCCCCCCTGGGGACATCAGGGGGCCACAGCTGAGCCCCCCTGTACCGCCTCTGCTCTAACTCCTCCCCACTCCATATAAAATTCGGCTCTGCACGCTGTGACTGGCTGACGTTTGTTTCATTCCAGGCCATTGGCGCGGCATTGGCGGAAAGTTTTCCAGGACGGCGGAATTCCCGAAGCGAAGGAATCCAGCGAGATTCTTATTGCACATGCGCTCGGAGCAAAGACGGTGAGGAGGAATCACTGGGGGAGGGGAGACTGAGGAAATACTTCCTCCTGCCTGCAGCAGACTGATCACCGGGGGAGACTGAGGAAATGCTTCCTCCTGCCTGCAGCAGACTGATCACTGGGGGGAGGGGAGACTGAGGAAATGCTTCCTCCTGCCTGCAGCAGACTGATCACCGGGGGAGGGGCGACTGAGGACATGCT
>NW_017308294.1:12508-14547 GCF_000935625.1 Nanorana parkeri | reverse complement strand
GAGGAAATGGTTTCATTACAGCTTTTGCATTTCTGTGTTTCACTTCTTGTTTTTGTTACCTGCAGTATCGTGGTCTGGCCCGGCGCCTGGCTCGCTTACCGGTCTCCGCGGGACAGCTGGAGCACATAGCGAAGATGGCGCAGGAACGGCTGAAGAGGTAAATTTATAAAGTTGATGATGTCATCATTTGGAAGCAGAAAGTGCGGCTGTGCCCGGGTACCCGGAGGCGGTATAACGGAAGCACCGACGTCACTTCCGGCACCGCTGGAACAAACTACAATTCCCATCATGTCATTGGAATTATAGCTGTCTATGGGCATCCATGTGGGCGGGGCAGAGCAGGAGTCTCCTGGCCTTTTAGTCAAGGTGTGATGTCATGGTGGGCGGGGCAGAACAGGAGTCTCCTGGCCTTGTAGTCAAGGTATGATGTCATGGTGGGCGGGGCAGACCCGGAGTCTCCTGGCCTTGTAGTCAAGGTGTGATGTCATGGTGGGCGGGGCAGACCAGGAGTCTCCTGGCCTTGTAGTCAAGGTGTGATGTCATGGTGGGCGAGGCAGACCAGGAGTCACCTGGCCTGTCAATCAAATTAGGCAGTTAGAGTGGGCGGGGCAGACCCGTAGTCTGAGTCACCAAGGTCCTCCCACTGACGCAATGACGCTGTTCTGTTAGAATGTGACTACAACGGGGAAGTTACGCAATCGGTGGCCGGGGAAGGAGCGGGCACAGCGTTCACCGGTCTCACATAGAGGGTGTTATCTGCACCGAGCCGCGTTCCAAAAGAGAGCGAGCCGCGGCTGGCGTTTCCATTGCAGAAGGGAGACCGTATCTGTTAATGGTAGGAACGACTTAATGAATAAATCTGCATGGAGTGTGCTTAGGGCATGCTAAAGTGGCCTCGCAGTCGTTACATCATCATCTGTCACTTTACAACGCCCTGCGCAATATTAGGCCCCGGAGGGCGATGTGTGTGTGTAGCCTCGGCCGGCGGTGCAGCCGTCCATTCCTCAGGGTCTGTCCCTGTTACACGACGGGAATAAAGTTTTGCAGCGGCCTGAGCGGCGGTGGACTGACTCCATGTCGTACCTGATTGTCATTCCTCCGGCTGCCTGACGTCTCTCCCGTTGCAGGGTCCCCGTTCAGTACATTATCGGAGAGTGGGACTTCTTAGATCTGACGCTGCAGATGAGGCCGCCCGTATTTATCCCGCGCCCCGAGACCGAGGTAAGAGGACGGAACTCGGGACAGAGATCTCCTAATACTGCAGCAAGGCAGAGATAGTGACATCACTTAAAGGAGACGTATGGGTGGGGTAAGTGTTTTCCCCCATAGTTCTCTTTAGGGTCACAGGGGGACATATGCTAACCTCCTCCAGTGACCCAGAGCTCAGTATATGGCGAGCTATTGCCCGCTATATACTGAGACCACCGCAGCCGGGACGGATCCTGACAATTCTGCCTGGATCCGCCCAGCGGCGTGAGTGACAGCTGGCTCCGCCTATCTAGAGGCAGAGCCAGCTGTGCCCGCCCCCGTCCGTTCCGCCAGTCAGCGCTGGAGTGTCGGAGCGGGGAGAGGGGGAATCCCTGCAAGGAGCCGTGACTGACAGTCAGCGCTCACTGCAGGGAAGTGAGCGGATCGGCGGCATGTTTCTGCTCACTTCTCGATTTACTGAACCGATCTGTGACCGCTTCTTTGTCACACGTCGGCTATCACTATGACGATCGGTGGAAATCCCTCCCCTCATGGATCTCCTTTGATGTGGACCGGAACGCAGAAGGTGATGATTTGATGTCACATAAGAGAGAATCAGATGAGTATTTCAATTTTAAAAGGTAAATATCAGAGGTGTGTTTAGACCCCCAATATTTCCCCGAAGCCCCTAAAAGTGAAGTAAAAAATAGAAATATTTCATAAAAAATGAATAAAAAAATTAAAATAAATATTAAAAAGTTTTTTTAAAAAATAAATAAAATTTAAAAAAAAAGTGAAAAAAATAAAAAAACATTTTTGGTTTCGACCTGACATTTTTATTATTTTATTTC
>NW_017308294.1:9007-12419 GCF_000935625.1 Nanorana parkeri | reverse complement strand
ATAATAATCCGGCCGTCAGGTGGTCATAATAATCCGGCCACTCGGTGTATATAATAATCCGGCCACTCAGTGTATATAATAATCCGGCCACTCAGTGTATATAATAATCCGGCCACTCGGTGTATATAATAATCCGGCCACTCGGTGTATATAATAATCCGGCCACTCGGCCCCTGTACAGTAACTGTATACACCGTGCTCTCTGAAAGGAATAAACAGCGACAACAATCCCAGGCGACGATGTCACTCGTGGTGTATAAATAAACCTAAAAGGTCCAACAATACAAAGTCTCTGAGCGTTCTTCCTGCAAACAATGCTTCTTCCCCGCTGTAAAGTTTCAATGCGTTCCTTGTGTAATCTCACACCCTGCGCAAACACACGGCTCGCCGGAAAGAAACGACCTCCTGGTTATATAAAGGTCCGGCAGCTTGTTTATATTGCTCCCCGTCGTCACTATCTATGAACGCAGTGGATGCGGATTGTGGCAGAGATATCGGATGCATATTATATTTCGCTTCTTCCTATATGATTATAGTGTTACAGTCAGTGAGCGTAACAATCGCCATAGCGACCCGAGGGGCACAGGGGGGGCCCGGGCCAGGTGCCGAGCGGACCGCCCTGGGTCGCTATGGCATCCTCTGCTGGCGGCTTTCACTGGCGGCTCTGAAGAAGAATGCGCCGCTGTTCAGATCAATGACCGGAATCTGCGCAGCGGCGCGTTTCGTCTCCACGGAGTCAATGAGACCCATCGGAGGCGGTGGAGGAGGAGGCCGGACCCGGCTGGGGAGGAGGAGGCGGGGCCTGGGGTTCGACAGCAGGTTGAGGTGACGGAGGAGGAGGCGGGGCCCATCAGCGAGCGTGGAGGAAGTGGAGGCGGACAGGTAAGGAGTGCGACCAGCCCACCTGAGGGTGACCCTGCAGAGCCCACCATGGAGAGTCTATAGTGGGCTCTGCAGGGTCACCCTCAGGTGGGCTCTGCAAGGGGTATAACTAGAAATCACAGGGCCCCCATACAAAATTTTGCTATGGGGCCCTGTGATTTCTAGTTACGCCTCTGATTACAGAGTTGGTTATATCCTGTTAATTAGTATTTATGGGAGGGAAGGGGGGGTTCTGAATTAAAGGAGAACTATGCGGTCAGGGCTTTTCCCCATAGTTCCCCTAAGGGTAACGGGAGAACACAAACTAGCGTCCTCCCGTCACCGTAAGCTCAGTATATAGGGAGCTACAGCTCGCGGTATACTGAGACGCCGGAGCGGATCCCGACAATTCTGTCTTGATCCGCCCAGCTGCGTGAGTGACAGCTGGCTCTGCCTATCTAGAGGCAGAGCCAACTGTACCCGCCCCCTCCCCCGTCCATTCCGCCAGTCAGCGCTATCGGAGCGGGGAATCCAGTCCCTCCCCTGTCATGGCAGAGAGCCGTGACAGGATCGAGAGGTGAGCGAACGCCGGTATGTGTTCGCTCCCCTCCCGATCTACTGAGCCGACCTGTGACAGTCTCATTGTCACAGGTCGGCTAGAACTATGAGGTGAGTGAAAGGCACCCCCCCTCCCCCCCCTCATAGTTCTCCTTTAATAAATATGTTTCACATGTATAGTAATAAGTTGCGGGCTGTGTGTTGATGTCACGGAATGTTTAACGCTCGCTGCCTCTTCCTGTGTATTATAAATACTCGGACCCTTTTCTCTTCTCTGGTGCCCCTCTGTCTGCCTGGTAATTGTATATCCCGGGACCAGTACATTTAGACTTTTCAAAGGCCCGGGATATATATATATTCAGCTCTTCATGTATATAGATTTAAGATGAAAGAGCATTTTTTTTTTTTTACTGCGTTCCTCTCTCAGCCCCGACTCTGAGGAACCTGTAACGCACACACGCAGCACTTCCCTATGCTGCTCACCCGAGGTGCTGCGAATGGTCTGCGGTCAGCTTTTGCCAAGGGGGGGGTAGGCGACTCCGGCACTCCAGCTGTGCATTGTCTACAGATCCCATCATGCCCGTGGCTGTCAGAGTCTTGCAGTGCCTCATGGGACTTGTAGTTCCACAACAGCTGAAGTGTCGAGGTTGCCTACCCCTGAGCTTTGCCCATGCTGATGCAGACCTGAAGTCCTGCCGTGGGCAAGGGGTGTGTTGGACCACTTATGCCGGACTGCTGGTCCAATGGCAGCGCCTCGTCCCCCTTAGCCGCGTGGTGTGGCGCATGGGCGATATCGCTTGCGGTGCATTTCAGTACAGATTGAAAAGAGAGGCATGGGAGCACATTAGTTGCTCGGGTGACCGCAGGGTTTTCTAGGAGGGTCCAGTCGGGCTTTTCGGTGGTTCTGGATGTTTGGAAACATTCGCAGGAATTGGGTTTTTTTCTTCTGTATTCTCCAGGAACTGGTCGGGCTGGTCCTGGCGGATTGTCCGCAGCTGAGGCAGTCACCGGAGCCCAGAATCCTTGAAGTGGGCTGCGGTTCTGGAGCCGTGTCCTTGGCATTGCTGCAGAACCTTCCCCAGGTACCGTACTTTCTTTTTGTTTTCAGCTGGTGATCCTGCCAGTAACACGCTCCCTGTCCCAGGCTGGCAGTGCGTGCTCACGGTGCCGTGTCTGTGGGAAATGTATTTAGGGCTACAGAGCACCTCCCCCCCCCTCTCTCCTCTTCTGTATTGAAAAGGGGGTGTGGGAATTCTGCGGTTGGCACCAGGGCTTATAACCCCTGCAGAGTGCACAGGAACACAAGGCAGCGCTAGATTTCTGGCAGGATCAACAATTCTTTTCTTTCCATCTATTGAACATATACAACAAAAGGCTCGTAATGGAATATAAAGCCGACCACAGAGGGAGCGCACGGCAACGTTCATTGTTATAGTCAGAGGCAAAAAAAGATTTGAATGTTTCAGATACTCGGACACCTCCTCTCCCTCTTGTAAGCAATGCAGTGCGGCTGAGAGCCCCAGTCCCGGAAAAGCTCATCCAGAGAGTAAGGGAGCGTGTCTGACCAGAGAAAGGTGTGTCTAATCATAGAGTGGGTGTGCCTGACGAGAGGGGCGTGTCTGACCAGAGAGGGAGTGTGCCTGACTTGAGGGGCGTGTCTGACCAGAGAGGGAGTGTGCCTGATGAGAGGGGCGTGTCTGAACAGAGAGGGTGTGGTGTCTGACCAGAGAGGGGGCGTGTCTGACCACAGAAAGGAATGTCTATTCATAGAGTGGGTGTGTCTGACCAGAAAGAGGCAAGTCTAATTAGAGAGGGGGCGTGTCTGACCAGAGAGGGAGTGTGCCTGACTTGAGGGGCGTGTCTGACCAGAGAGGGAGTGTGCCTGATGAGAGGGGCGTGTCTGAACAGAGAGGGTGTGGTGTCTGACCAGAGAGGGGGCGTGTCTGACCACAGAAAGGAATGTCTATTCATAGAGTGGGTGTGTCTGACCAGA
>NW_017308294.1:0-7528 GCF_000935625.1 Nanorana parkeri | reverse complement strand
AGAGGTGAGCGAACGCCGGTATGTGTTCGCTCACCTCCCGATCTACTGAGCCGACCTGTGACAGTCTCATTGTCACAGGTCGGCTAGAACTATGAGGTGAGTGAAAGGCACCCCCCCTCCCCCCCCTCATAGTTCTCCTTTAATAAATATGTTTCACATGTATAGTAATAAGTTGCGGGCTGTGTGTTGATGTCACGGAATGTTTAACGCTCGCTGCCTCTTCCTGTGTATTATAAATACTCGGACCCTTTTCTCTTCTCTGGTGCCCCTCTGTCTGCCTGGTAATTGTATATCCCGGGACCAGTACATTTAGACTTTTCAAAGGCCCGGGATATATATATATTCAGCTCTTCATGTATATAGATTTAAGATGAAAGAGCATTTTTTTTTTTTTACTGCGTTCCTCTCTCAGCCCCGACTCTGAGGAACCTGTAACGCACACACGCAGCACTTCCCTATGCTGCTCACCCGAGGTGCTGCGAATGGTCTGCGGTCAGCTTTTGCCAAGGGGGGGGTAGGCGACTCCGGCACTCCAGCTGTGCATTGTCTACAGATCCCATCATGCCCGTGGCTGTCAGAGTCTTGCAGTGCCTCATGGGACTTGTAGTTCCACAACAGCTGAAGTGTCGAGGTTGCCTACCCCTGAGCTTTGCCCATGCTGATGCAGACCTGAAGTCCTGCCGTGGGCAAGGGGTGTGTTGGACCACTTATGCCGGACTGCTGGTCCAATGGCAGCGCCTCGTCCCCCTTAGCCGCGTGGTGTGGCGCATGGGCGATATCGCTTGCGGTGCATTTCAGTACAGATTGAAAAGAGAGGCATGGGAGCACATTAGTTGCTCGGGTGACCGCAGGGTTTTCTAGGAGGGTCCAGTCGGGCTTTTCGGTGGTTCTGGATGTTTGGAAACATTCGCAGGAATTGGGTTTTTTTCTTCTGTATTCTCCAGGAACTGGTCGGGCTGGTCCTGGCGGATTGTCCGCAGCTGAGGCAGTCACCGGAGCCCAGAATCCTTGAAGTGGGCTGCGGTTCTGGAGCCGTGTCCTTGGCATTGCTGCAGAACCTTCCCCAGGTACCGTACTTTCTTTTTGTTTTCAGCTGGTGATCCTGCCAGTAACACGCTCCCTGTCCCAGGCTGGCAGTGCGTGCTCACGGTGCCGTGTCTGTGGGAAATGTATTTAGGGCTACAGAGCACCTCCCCCCCCCTCTCTCCTCTTCTGTATTGAAAAGGGGGTGTGGGAATTCTGCGGTTGGCACCAGGGCTTATAACCCCTGCAGAGTGCACAGGAACACAAGGCAGCGCTAGATTTCTGGCAGGATCAACAATTCTTTTCTTTCCATCTATTGAACATATACAACAAAAGGCTCGTAATGGAATATAAAGCCGACCACAGAGGGAGCGCACGGCAACGTTCATTGTTATAGTCAGAGGCAAAAAAAGATTTGAATGTTTCAGATACTCGGACACCTCCTCTCCCTCTTGTAAGCAATGCAGTGCGGCTGAGAGCCCCAGTCCCGGAAAAGCTCATCCAGAGAGTAAGGGAGCGTGTCTGACCAGAGAAAGGTGTGTCTAATCATAGAGTGGGTGTGCCTGACGAGAGGGGCGTGTCTGACCAGAGAGGGAGTGTGCCTGACTTGAGGGGCGTGTCTGACCAGAGAGGGAGTGTGCCTGATGAGAGGGGCGTGTCTGAACAGAGAGGGTGTGGTGTCTGACCAGAGAGGGGGCGTGTCTGACCACAGAAAGGAATGTCTATTCATAGAGTGGGTGTGTCTGACCAGAAAGAGGCAAGTCTAATTAGAGAGGGGGCGTGTCTGACCAGAGAGGGAGTGTGCCTGACTTGAGGGGCGTGTCTGACCAGAGAGGGAGTGTGCCTGATGAGAGGGGCGTGTCTGAACAGAGAGGGTGTGGTGTCTGACCAGAGAGGGGGCGTGTCTGACCACAGAAAGGAATGTCTATTCATAGAGTGGGTGTGTCTGACCAGAGAGAGGAATTTCTAATCATAAAGGGGGGGTGTCTGACCAGAAAGAGGCATGTGTAATTAGAGAGGGGGTGTGTCGGACCAGAGAGGGAGTGTGTCTGACCAGAGAGGGGGTGTGTCTGACCAGAGAGGAATTTCTAATCATAAAGGCGCTATGTCTGACCAGAAAGAGGCATGTCTAATTAGAGAGGGGGTGTGTCTGACCAGTGAGGGGGTGTGTCTGACCAGAGGGAGGAATGTCTCATTTAGAAGGGGCTCTTGGATGTGTGACATCATATCTACCTTCTTATAAATATGGCGCTTGTGTTGTGTTTGTACCTCCAGGCTCGTGTCCTGGCTGTAGATAAAACCAAGGCGGCTGTGGATCTCACCCGGGATAATGCCGAGAGGTGAGTGACCGAGGAAACCGATATATGAGCTGAGATTTCAGATAGCCCTGACCCTAAGGATTGTGATTTCCTGGACCTATCCCTTTAATTACCAACACATCAGGTTCCTCTATTATTAGATCCGGCCACCTCCAGGCCCAAATGTAGTCTACCGTGTAGTCCAAAAATGATTAACGTTTATTATTGGATGGAGGAGAGCAATGGATACATGAAGGGAATCATTGGGGCGTTAGTGTCTAATCTCTCCGTGTGTCTTTTCGCAGACTCGATCTTCAACATCGAATCCGGATTCTGCACCATGACATATTATCAGGTGAGACTTTCTGTTCTGCAAAAGTGTCTCCAGCAATCCTTCCTCCACCTCAGCCCTTCCTCCACCTCCACCCCAGCCCTTCCTCCACCTCAGCCCTTCCTCCACCCCCGCCCTTCCTCCACCCCCGCCCTACCTCCACCTCCGCCCTTCCTCCACCCCCGCCCTACCTCCACCTCCGCCCTTCCTCCACCCCCGCCCTACCTCCACCTCCGCCCTTCCTCCACCCCCGCCCTACCTCCACCTCCGCCCTTCCTCCACCCCCGCCCTACCTCCACCTCCGCCCTTCCTCCACCCCCGCCCTACCTCCACCTCCGCCCTTCCTCCACCCCCGCCCTACCTCCACCTCCGCCCTTCCTCCACCCCCGCCCTACCTCCACCTCCGCCCTTCCTCCACCCCCGCCCTACCTCCACCTCCGCCCTTCCTCCACCCCCGCCCTACCTCCACCTCCGCCCTTCCTCCACCCCCGCCCTACCTCCACCTCCGCCCTTCCTCCACCCCCGCCCTACCTCCACCTCCGCCCTTCCTCCACCCCCGCCCTACCTCCACCTCCGCCCTTCCTCCACCCCCGCCCTACCTCCACCTCCGCCCTTCCTCCACCCCCGCCCTACCTCCACCTCCGCCCTTCCTCCACCCCCGCCCTACCTCCACCTCCGCCCTTCCTCCACCCCCGCCCTACCTCCACCTCCGCCCTTCCTCCACCCCCGCCCTACCTCCACCTCCGCCCTTCCTCCACCCCCGCCCTACCTCCACCTCCGCCCTTCCTCCACCCCCGCCCTACCTCCACCTCCGCCCTTCCTCCACCCCCGCCCTACCTCCACCTCCGCCCTTCCTCCACCCCCGCCCTACCTCCACCTCCGCCCTTCCTCCACCCCCGCCCTACCTCCACCTCCGCCCTTCCTCCACCCCCGCCCTACCTCCACCTCCGCCCTTCCTCCACCCCCGCCCTACCTCCACCTCCGCCCTTCCTCCACCCCCGCCCTACCTCCACCTCCGCCCTTCCTCCACCCCCGCCCTACCTCCACCTCCGCCCTTCCTCCACCCCCGCCCTACCTCCACCTCCGCCCTTCCTCCACCCCCGCCCTACCTCCACCTCCGCCCTTCCTCCACCCCCGCCCTACCTCCACCTCCGCCCTTCCTCCACCCCCGCCCTACCTCCACCTCCGCCCTTCCTCCACCCCCGCCCTACCTCCACCTCCGCCCTTCCTCCACCCCCGCCCTACCTCCACCTCCGCCCTTCCTCCACCCCCGCCCTACCTCCACCTCCGCCCTTCCTCCACCCCCGCCCTACCTCCACCTCCGCCCTTCCTCCACCCCCGCCCTACCTCCACCTCCGCCCTTCCTCCACCCCCGCCCTACCTCCACCTCCGCCCTTCCTCCACCCCCGCCCTACCTCCACCTCCGCCCTTCCTCCACCCCCGCCCTACCTCCACCTCCGCCCTTCCTCCACCCCCGCCCTACCTCCACCTCCGCCCTTCCTCCACCCCCGCCCTACCTCCACCTCCGCCCTTCCTCCACCCCCGCCCTACCTCCACCTCCGCCCTTCCTCCACCCCCGCCCTACCTCCACCTCCGCCCTTCCTCCACCCCCGCCCTACCTCCACCTCCGCCCTTCCTCCACCCCCGCCCTACCTCCACCTCCGCCCTTCCTCCACCCCCGCCCTACCTCCACCTCCGCCCTTCCTCCACCCCCGCCCTACCTCCACCTCCGCCCTTCCTCCACCCCCGCCCTACCTCCACCTCCGCCCTTCCTCCACCCCCGCCCTACCTCCACCTCCGCCCTTCCTCCACCCCCGCCCTACCTCCACCTCCGCCCTTCCTCCACCCCCGCCCTACCTCCACCTCCGCCCTTCCTCCACCCCCGCCCTACCTCCACCTCCGCCCTTCCTCCACCCCCGCCCTACCTCCACCTCCGCCCTTCCTCCACCCCCGCCCTACCTCCACCTCCGCCCTTCCTCCACCCCCGCCCTACCTCCACCTCCGCCCTTCCTCCACCCCCGCCCTACCTCCACCTCCGCCCTTCCTCCACCCCCGCCCTACCTCCACCTCCGCCCTTCCTCCACCCCCGCCCTACCTCCACCTCCGCCCTTCCTCCACCCCCGCCCTACCTCCACCTCCGCCCTTCCTCCACCCCCGCCCTACCTCCACCTCCGCCCTTCCTCCACCCCCGCCCTACCTCCACCTCCGCCCTTCCTCCACCCCCGCCCTACCTCCACCTCCGCCCTTCCTCCACCCCCGCCCTACCTCCACCTCCGCCCTTCCTCCACCCCCGCCCTACCTCCACCTCCGCCCTTCCTCCACCCCCGCCCTACCTCCACCTCCGCCCTTCCTCCACCCCCGCCCTACCTCCACCTCCGCCCTTCCTCCACCCCCGCCCTACCTCCACCTCCGCCCTTCCTCCACCCCCGCCCTACCTCCACCTCCGCCCTTCCTCCACCCCCGCCCTACCTCCACCTCCGCCCTTCCTCCACCCCCGCCCTACCTCCACCTCCGCCCTTCCTCCACCCCCGCCCTACCTCCACCTCCGCCCTTCCTCCACCCCCGCCCTACCTCCACCTCCGCCCTTCCTCCACCCCCGCCCTACCTCCACCTCCGCCCTTCCTCCACCCCCGCCCTACCTCCACCTCCGCCCTTCCTCCACCCCCGCCCTACCTCCACCTCCGCCCTTCCTCCACCCCCGCCCTACCTCCACCTCCGCCCTTCCTCCACCCCCGCCCTACCTCCACCTCCGCCCTTCCTCCACCCCCGCCCTACCTCCACCTCCGCCCTTCCTCCACCCCCGCCCTACCTCCACCTCCGCCCTTCCTCCACCCCCGCCCTACCTCCACCTCCGCCCTTCCTCCACCCCCGCCCTACCTCCACCTCCGCCCTTCCTCCACCCCCGCCCTACCTCCACCTCCGCCCTTCCTCCACCCCCGCCCTACCTCCACCTCCGCCCTTCCTCCACCCCCGCCCTACCTCCACCTCCGCCCTTCCTCCACCCCCGCCCTACCTCCACCTCCGCCCTTCCTCCACCCCCGCCCTACCTCCACCTCCGCCCTTCCTCCACCCCCGCCCTACCTCCACCTCCGCCCTTCCTCCACCCCCGCCCTACCTCCACCTCCGCCCTTCCTCCACCCCCGCCCTACCTCCACCTCCGCCCTTCCTCCACCCCCGCCCTACCTCCACCTCCGCCCTTCCTCCACCCCCGCCCTACCTCCACCTCCGCCCTTCCTCCACCCCCGCCCTACCTCCACCTCCGCCCTTCCTCCACCCCCGCCCTACCTCCACCTCCGCCCTTCCTCCACCCCCGCCCTACCTCCACCTCCGCCCTTCCTCCACCCCCGCCCTACCTCCACCTCCGCCCTTCCTCCACCCCCGCCCTACCTCCACCTCCGCCCTTCCTCCACCCCCGCCCTACCTCCACCTCCGCCCTTCCTCCACCCCCGCCCTACCTCCACCTCCGCCCTTCCTCCACCCCCGCCCTACCTCCACCTCCGCCCTTCCTCCACCCCCGCCCTACCTCCACCTCCGCCCTTCCTCCACCCCCGCCCTACCTCCACCTCCGCCCTTCCTCCACCCCCGCCCTACCTCCACCTCCGCCCTTCCTCCACCCCCGCCCTACCTCCACCTCCGCCCTTCCTCCACCCCCGCCCTACCTCCACCTCCGCCCTTCCTCCACCCCCGCCCTACCTCCACCTCCGCCCTTCCTCCACCCCCGCCCTACCTCCACCTCCGCCCTTCCTCCACCCCCGCCCTACCTCCACCTCCGCCCTTCCTCCACCCCCGCCCTACCTCCACCTCCGCCCTTCCTCCACCCCCGCCCTACCTCCACCTCCGCCCTTCCTCCACCCCCGCCCTACCTCCACCTCCGCCCTTCCTCCACCCCCGCCCTACCTCCACCTCCGCCCTTCCTCCACCCCCGCCCTACCTCCACCTCCGCCCTTCCTCCACCCCCACCCCAGCCCTTCCTCCACCCCAGCCCTTCCACTGTCTCTGGTAATCCTGTCTCTGCTCCTAACAAGCCTTCCCCATTCCCAGTAATCTGTCATCCTCCTTCAGTAATTCTTCCTCCACCAACCCTTTCTCCAACCCCAGCCATCCATCCTCTGCCTCTTACAACCCTTCCTTTACCCCCAGAAATCCTTCCTCCAACCCCAGCCATCATTCTTTTGCCCCTAGCAACCTTTTCTCCTCCTCCTGCAATTCTTCCTTCTCTTCCAGCTTCCTTCTCTTCCATCAACCATCCCTCTACCTCCATCAACCCTTCCTCTACCTCCATCAACCCTTCCTCTACCTCCATCAACCCTTCCTCTACCTCCATCAACCCTTCCTCTACCTCCATCAACCCTTCCTCTACCTCCTGCAACCCTTCCTCTACCTCCTGCAACCCTTCCTCTACCTCCTGCAACCCTTCCTCTACCTCCTGCAACCCTTCCTCTACCTCCTGCAACACTTCCTCCTCCTTCAGTAGCTGTTCCTTCCCCCTTCCTTAGTCTCTCCTTCCTTTCGAACACAGACCCCGCAGAGCACCTCCTCGCCCTGGGCCCCGTGGACGTTTTGGTCAGTAACCCTCCATACATATTCACAGAGGACCTGTCTTCTTTGGACCCGGAGATCATAAGGTGAAGACCATTTTCTGTACATCAGTCTGTTGTATCTGCTGCCAGGAAATCAAACTCAGCCGCACTGTCTGATTATTCAGGAGAACATTTTACCGTTTTGGCGATTTGGCCCTTTCCCGTCACGGTTTAACCCTTTAGTGATCGGGGACATTGAAGCGTGGATGCTCAGATCAGTATGCATCGGGTACCTTGGGAATAACTTTATTATATAATATTGAGTAGAAAATATTTTGACCTGTATCTGGATATTT
>NW_017308293.1:231813-232708 GCF_000935625.1 Nanorana parkeri | reverse complement strand
TTAAGGATTTCGGAAACAATGTATCCTTTGATAGCAGTATTTGACAGGACCCAGTGTCAAGGTTTGAAAGTCGGCAGAGTCCTCTGTCCACTGTCTCAAACATGCGGAATACGCGCATGTATGTTAAAATGTGCGCTTTTTAAAGGAGAACTATGAGGTGAGTGCTTTTCACTCACCTCATAGTTCTAGCCGACCTGTGACAATGAGACTGTCACATGTCGGCTCAGTCGATCGGGAGGTGAGCGAACACATACCGGCGTTCGCTCACCTCTCGATCCTGTCATGGCTCTCTGCCTTGACGGGAGGGGCTGGATTCCCCCCTCCCCGCTCTGATCCGCCAGCGCTGACTGGCGGAACGGACGGGGGAGGGGCGGGTACAGCTGGCTCTGCCTATAGATAGGCATAGCCAGCTGTCAGTCACGCAGCTGGGCGGATCCTGGCACAATTGTCGGGATCCGCTTCGGCGTCTCAGTATACCGCGAGCAGCAGCTCGCGGTATACTGCGGCGTCTCCGTATACTGTGAGCTGCAGCTCGCGGTATACTGAGCCTAGGGTGACAGGAGGACGCTAGTTTGTGTCCTCCCGTTACCCTAAGGAGAACTATGGGGAAAAGTCTCCTTTAATGATGCGTGAAAAACTGCATTGAATTTACAACAGCTATGTGTGAATGCAGCCTAAGCCGGCATAAAGCTATTTGTGAAATAAAGGTTTTTACAGAAACAAGTTGTAAAAGGATTCTTAAAAAAAATAAAAATACTAATTGATATTCTAATGCTGCCACTAGAGGGAGAGACCAAGCTCCTAGCATAAGTAGATACTATTTAACTAAAATCAGACATGAAAACATTGTAACCTTTTTGGGTTACATTGGGTGATGCCCAGAATGAGTTATGCT
>NW_017308293.1:230848-231624 GCF_000935625.1 Nanorana parkeri | reverse complement strand
AGGTGTCCAGGGATAACCAGGATTTATTGGGATTCCAGGAATAATCAGATAGTGGGTAGTACCAGTGAAAAAAAAATTTAAATATTTAACATGCACATGTTTGAGACCTGGCCAGAAATCATTCATTGACAGTAACAAAAAAAGAGCACAAAATTGAACAATTGAATTGCTCTAGTGAACGTAGTATACTGACCATATGACCAAAATAATGTAGATCACACTAGAAGAACACTGCTTGTCTGTTTTTTGGGGAACAAGGTGGGAATGTACCCAGTCATTTTGCCACTAACGAGTTATGTTTTTGTGATGGAAACCATCTCTTCCCAATTTCCAACCTCCAAAAGATTCAGAAAGTTATGCATTTCAAAAACTTGTCTAATACTTAAACACACTGGGGGGAATCCCATAAAGGCTTATTAGTACTTTTCTGGTAGTATAGACCTTTAAAATGTCCTGCACCAAATTTGAAAAAGTGGGTTATAATTCTAGATCAAGACCATGTGTACAAGGGTTTTCTCCAGTATCTGATCAATATGGCCGATTAGGAGGCCATGTAGTCACGTGGACATCCCTGCATTGACTGATGTCGCTTTTAAAAACATGAACAAAAGTATGCCTGTTCCAAAGCAGATTGGCACACTGAAAACATGGGAGGGAGGGACAAAGTTGCAGGCATGGCGTCCAGCACAGGAAGGAAGGATTAGATCTGGGGGCATTTATCCCTGTAGGTTTAGGTGGGGGGTGTGCACAGGCTGGGTGGGAGAGGATGCTACAGG
>NW_017308293.1:225252-230764 GCF_000935625.1 Nanorana parkeri | reverse complement strand
AGGGGGGGGGGGGGGGGGCACAGCTATGAAGGGACATTCAGTGTTCAGGGTATTCAGTGTCGGAGGGGGTGCTTTCTGGTGTAAAAGATGGGTCTGCAGGTGTGGTGGTGAAAGTAAGGCAAAGTGTTCCAAGGCACATTGAGAGAGAGGAGGGATAAAGACACCATGGTAAGGGGAGAGTGTTGACAGCAGGGGTGGGTAAAGGCATGACAGCACAGTGTTTTCGAAGACCTGTGATTCCTGCAGGCATATAATGAGAGAGTGAAGAAAGTATAGTTATGAGAGGAGGGGTACAGCTGTGGTGGTGTACAGTGTGGCCTGCAGCGCTAAGATCATAAGGATTGGTTGGTGAGTGGAGGGGAGTGTTTGTACTGTTAGCAGAGAACATGAATGTGCAAGGAGTTGCTGGGAGCGTCAGAACAGAAAACTGAACAGAAAACTTGTGGAATGTGATCAAGGAAGGAGCACATTTTCTTTTTTCTTGTTATGTGTATTTTCTATTTCTCTTGCTATGTGTTAGCTGTGCAATTGCTCTAGGAGGTGAAATCTACTGGCAAAATGAAAATTATGTATGTTAGTGGTGAGAAAGTTAGTGGTGAGAAACTGTAACGGTTTTATGTTATTAAGGTCTTACACGTGCCAGTGTGATATGGTCACGCTATGACACGTGAACGGTGACTACTGATGCGATTTGTTTTCCTCCATTTTTTGGGGAATGGGTTTCAAAGCCCAAAGGTTAAAGCGTGTTCCTCTATATACATTTTCTGCAGTAGCTCAATGGAAGACATAGACCCCGTGCATCATGTTGTTTTTGCATGTGTTCATTATGTATAGGGACATAGCCACTAGGTATGGCCCAGCCTTTCAATTTGTCCTAGCGTTTAGCCTCCTAGATGCAGAAGTGTATACCTATAAGCCAAAGACTGTGTACCTCAATGAACTACTGGAGAAAAGGATTTTACTTTGAGAACAAATGTCGAGTTCTTCCAGTGGAAAATGTTGTTGGTACCCATGTTTTCTATCGCTGTTTATTAACATGATGCCTTCAGTTGTAAATCTCATGGTTTTTTCCCATTCCTCACAGATGCACACTCCAGATATTGGGGGCCAGGGTACCACATCTGAAGTTGTACAGGCCATCTGCAGGCAGATCATTGTCAAGAATGGCCGAGCAGTAACCATTTAAGGTGAGCTTATCCAAATGTTTGTGTTATAATGTCAATAACCCCTTTGTATTATACTGTATAGTTTGCTTTAAGACTACAAATGTTATTCATAGTGTGTATCCTCCTTTCAAGTAAAATGCCAGAGATTAATCCCAATGGTGAATAGTCCGACAGCAGTAGAATTGCAGTAGTTAGCATTGGTACTTATTTTTATTATTACTTATTTAGGAATGTTCATATTTGTTCCCTTTTGACTTAAAAAAACTAAATATTGACCACATACATATTGCAATCTGATGATGCAGTTGTCTTTAGATTTATAACGTTTGTGGTGTAGTGGCTCACCTGAATAGATAAAACATTAAATGGAGGGGGGGCCTGGCCTGAAGCGGGACCAAGATGGACGCTTGAATCTTTTCCTCCAGCACACGCGCTCCCATCTATCAGCATGTCTCTCGTTCATTGAAGGGCACGAAACAGATCGTAGATCATGTATCACAAGGTATATCGCCACCTGCAGGGGAAGGGCGCTAGGCAAAAGACAGACAGCCTAGGGGTGGCCTCTGCTGGTGGCTATACCCCCCACCTGCTGACAAGTCTCAATTGTTTTGCCTAGTGTCAGGAGTAAGGAGCTTTTGAAAATAAATTCTCTGAAATATTTTACGTTTTTTGCTCCCTTTTTTCGCTGTATCTTCAAGCAAGTGCTGTCAGGGCAACATGCGGGATGTATGTAGATCCTTGTAGTCTTCCTGGTACGACCGACGAGCGCATGCAGACTCTGTCACGGTGGGACGACTGATTTCTTTTTTTATGCCACCTGTGGTTTTATCCGGTGGGGTGCATATGACTCGGGGTCTCGGCCTACCAGTCACAGCACTCCACACAAGCTGGCAGCACTGCAACTGAGATCAGGGCCGTTTTGTCCACCATCCCTGCATGCCCTAGTTGCAGTGTTATGCTCCCGTGCGGACTTCCTGGAGGTTGTCGTTGTCTCTGGTGTCTGACCATTCCCCTGGAGGTATGTATGGCGGTCTACTGTGGGGGCCGTGCGGTGGGAACCTGTCTGCTAGTCAGCTCTTGGTGGGGTTGTGGCCCTTGTGGGAGTACAGCGCAGTGGCTAAGTGTTAGTGCTTCTGCCTTGCAGTGCTGAGGGTCCCTGGTTCTGGTCAGGGCACTGCCTGCATTGAGGTCCCTACGGTTTGGACCTGTCTCTGTAGGTGTTGGTCCGTGTCCTTGCTGCTCTCTCCCCCCCTACCATCCTACCTTGTGGTGTATCCTCCGGTCTTAAGGTGCGTGATGCTCTGCCTTTGGGAGACTGCTACTGGTGGGACAGGTGTGGGGAGCCTGGCTGTGCCCAGACAGTGGCGCTACCTCACCAACGCCGCGGTGGTGAATGGTGTCTGCTTGTCGTCCGGCGGCGGCCGCAAATTTAGTCCCTGGTCTGTGTTGCGGCCTCCGGGGAGGTGTCTGCTTGTCGTCCGGCGGCGGCCGCAAATTTAGTCCCTGGTCTGTGTTGCGGCCTCCGGGGAGGATCCGTGCCCACCATCTTTGTTGAGGGCAGATTCCCTTCTGGTGATGTTACTTCCTCCCTGTGACCGGCCTCGTGTCAGCGGCGGGAGGAAGGGGCGTTCTTTCTCTCGACTGGCTGGCTGCAGATGGATGTGCAGCTCTCCTCCAGACTATCCAGGGTCTTGTGGTTGTTGCTGAGGGACGGACGCTGTTGGTGCCGCTGCTGTGACTTAGACGTGGGATTGTGTGTACTGCTGGGGTCCCTCTCTGACTGCTGCGGTCTCGGTGGTCCTGGGGCAGTTAGTGTGGTGTGGGCGGTGTGTCATGGACCGCAGGGACAAGCAGTCGGCGGTCTCTCTGATGATGCTTCCCATTCCCCTCTATGTGTGGCCTGTACGCCTGCATCCCTTTCCCAGTTGCCCTTGCACCCCTCGGGGTCCTGCATTATCCTTGGAAGTTTTTTTGTCTGCTAGGGATGATTTTGTGACGCGCATTGAACGTGCGTTAACACAGAGGCCCCCTAAAAAGCGCACTCTGTCATCGCCTTCCCCCGTTCTTTCAGGGGAGTCGGAAGAGGAAGGGGAGCTTTCTGTGGTGTTGCCTCGTCCTGACCTTGGGGATTCTACCCAGCCAGAGTTGGCCAGTAAGGACTAGTCGACGGCTTCCCTCATGGTTCAGGAGCGCAAATTGGTCTCTGCTCCGATACGTTCTGTTAGGGAGACGCTCAAGATTGAGGGCGCTCCTAGTTCTTCCGCACTGCTGCTGGTTCAATTTGGGGTGCATAACAGTAGGCGTTCCACTAAGGTCTTCCCTTACATTAATGATGACACCAGGGGGGCACATTAATGATGACACCGTGGGGGGCACACTAATGATGACACCGTGGGGGGCACACTAATGATGACACCGTGGGGGGCACACTAATGATGACACCGTGGGGGGCACACTAATGATGACACCGTGGGGGGCACACTAATGATGACACCGTGGGGGGCACACTAATGATGACACCGTGGGGGGCACACTAATGATGACACCGTGGGGGGCACACTAATGATGACACAATGGGGGGCACAATAATAATGACATCATGGGTGGCACAATAATAATGACACCAGGGCGACACAATAATAATGACACCAGGGGACCCAATAATAATGATACCAGGGGGAAAAAAATAATTACACCAGGGGGACACAATATTAATTAAACCAGGGGGACACAATAATAATGACACCAGGGGGCACGATAATGACACCAGGAGACCACAGTAATAATGACACCAGGGGGCACGATAATGACACCAGGGGGGACACAACAATAATGACACCAGGGGGGACACAAAAATAATGACACCAGGGGGGACACAACAATAATGACACCAGGGGGGACACAACAATAATGACACCAGGGGGGACACAACAATAATGACACCAGGGGGGACACAACAATAATGACACCAGGGGGGACACAACAATAATGACACCAGGGGGGACACAACAATAATGACACCAGGGGGGACACAACAATAATGACACCAGGGGGGACACAACAATAATGACACCAGGGGGGACACAACAATAATGACACCAGGGGGGACACAACAATAATGACACCAGGGGGGACACAACAATAATGACACCAGGGGGGACACAACAATAATGACACCAGGGGGGACACAACAATAATGACACCAGGGGGGACACAACAATAATGACACCAGGGGGGACACAACAATAATGACACCAGGGGGGACACAACGATAATGACACCAGGGGGGACACAACAATAATGACACCAGGGGGGACACAACAATAATGACACCAGGGGGGACACAACAATAATGACACCAGGGGGGACACAACAATAATGACACCAGGGGGGACACAACAATAATGACACCAGGGGGGACACAACAATAATGACACCAGGGGGGACACAATAATGATGATACCAGGGGGACACAATAATGATGACACCAGGGGGGCACATTAATGATGACACCAGGGGGCACATTAATGATGACACCGTGGGGGGCACAATAATAATGACACCAGGGGGACACAATAATGATGACACCAGGGGGGACACAATAATGACACCAGGGGGGACACAATAATAATGACACCAGGGGACACTAATAATGATACCAGGGGATACAGTAATAATTACACCAGGGGGACACCAGGAGACACAATATTATTGATGACACCAGGCGGGGGGCACAATAATGATGACACCAGGGGGGGCACAATAATGATGACAGCAAGGGGGCCACAATAATAATGACGCCAGGGGGACACAATAATAATACCAGGGAGGGCACAATAATAATGACACCAGGGGGGGCACAATAATAATGACACCAGGGGGGGACACAATAATAATGGCACCAGGGGGACACAATAATAATGACACCAGGGGGACACAATAATAATTACACCAGGGGGGATACAATAATAATGACACATGGGGGGCACAATAATAATGACACCAGGGGACACAATAATAATGATACCAGGGGGGACACAATAATAATGACACCAGGGGACCACAGCAATAATGACACCAGGGGTACACCAAGAGACTCAATAATAATGACACCATGGGGGACACAATGATATTGACACCAGGGGGACACAATGATATTGACACCAGGGGGACACAATGATATTGACACCAGGGGGACACAATGATATTGACACCAGGGGGACACAATGATATTGACACCAGGGGGACACAATGATATTGACACCAGGGGGACACAATGATATTGACACCAGGGGGACACAATGATATTGACACCAGGGGGACACAATGATATTGACACCAGGGGG
>NW_017308293.1:223428-224925 GCF_000935625.1 Nanorana parkeri | reverse complement strand
ATAATGACACCAGGGGGGACACAACAATAATGACACCAGGGGGGACACAACAATAATGACACCAGGGGGGACACAATAATGATGATACCAGGGGGACACAATAATGATGACACCAGGGGGGCACATTAATGATGACACCAGGGGGCACATTAATGATGACACCGTGGGGGGCACAATAATAATGACACCAGGGGGACACAATAATGATGACACCAGGGGGGACACAATAATGACACCAGGGGGGACACAATAATAATGACACCAGGGGACACTAATAATGATACCAGGGGATACAGTAATAATTACACCAGGGGGACACCAGGAGACACAATATTATTGATGACACCAGGCGGGGGGCACAATAATGATGACACCAGGGGGGGCACAATAATGATGACAGCAAGGGGGCCACAATAATAATGACGCCAGGGGGACACAATAATAATACCAGGGAGGGCACAATAATAATGACACCAGGGGGGGCACAATAATAATGACACCAGGGGGGGACACAATAATAATGGCACCAGGGGGACACAATAATAATGACACCAGGGGGACACAATAATAATTACACCAGGGGGGATACAATAATAATGACACATGGGGGGCACAATAATAATGACACCAGGGGACACAATAATAATGATACCAGGGGGGACACAATAATAATGACACCAGGGGACCACAGCAATAATGACACCAGGGGTACACCAAGAGACTCAATAATAATGACACCATGGGGGACACAATGATATTGACACCAGGGGGACACAATGATATTGACACCAGGGGGACACAATGATATTGACACCAGGGGGACACAATGATATTGACACCAGGGGGACACAATATTAATGATACCAGGGGGAAACAATAATAATTACACCAGGGGACACCATATTAATGAAACCAGGGGACACAATAATATTGACACCAGGGGACACAATAATATTGACACCAGGGGACCACAACATTAATGACACCAGGGGACCACAATATTAATGACACCAGGGGGGACACAATAATAATGACACCATTGGGGACACAATAATAATGACACCAGGGGGGACACAATAATCATGACACCAGGGGACACAATAATAATACCAGGGAGGGCACAATAATAATGACACCAGGGGACCACAGTAATAATGACACCAGGGGACCACAGTAATAATGAAACCAGAGGGACACCAGGGGGGGCACAATGATATTGACACCAAGGGCACACAATGATATTGACACCAGGGGGACACAATAATAATGATACCAGGGGGCACAATTATGACACCAGGAGACCACAGTAATAATGACACCAAGGGGCACAATAATAATGAAACCAGGGGCACACAATATTAATGAAACCAGGGGACACAATAATATTGACACCAGGGGGACACAATATAAATGATACCAGGGGGACACAATAATATTGACACCAGGGGGACACAATAATAATGACACCAGGGGGGACAAAATAGAAATGAGACGAGG
>NW_017308293.1:210571-223149 GCF_000935625.1 Nanorana parkeri | reverse complement strand
GAGCACAGAAAAAACGAGAACAGCGGGGACACAATAATAATGACACCATTGGGGACACAATAATAATGACACCAGGGGGGACACAATAATAATGACACCATTGGGGACACAATAATAATGACACCAGTGGGGACAATAATGACACCAGTGGGACATTAGGGGACCACAGTAATAATGAAACCAGGGGGGACACAATAATCATGACACCAAGGGGGACACAATAATCATGACACCAAGGGGGATACAATAATCATGACACCAGGGGACACAATAATAATACCAGGGAGGGCACAATAATAATGACACCAGGGGACCACAGTAATAATGAAACCAGAGGGACACCAGTAGACACAATGATAATGACACCAGGGGGACACAATGATATTGACACCAGGGGGGGGGCACAATGATATTGACACCAAGGGCACACAATGATATTGACACCAGGGGGACACAATAATAATGATACCAGGGGGCACAATTATGACACCAGGAGACCACAGTATTAATGACACCAGGGGGCACAATATTAATGAAACCAGGGGACACAATAATATTGACACCAGGGGGACACAATATAAATGACACCAGGGGGACACAATATAAATTACACCAGGGGGGACACAACAATAATGACACCAGGGGGGACACAATAATATTGACACCAGGGGGGCACAATGATATTGACACCAGGGGGGCACAATGATATTGACACCAGGGGGGCACAATGATATTGACACCAGGGGGGCACAATGATATTGACACCAGGGGGGCACAATGATATTGACACCAGGGGGGCACAATGATATTGACACCAGGGGGGCACAATGATATTGACACCAGGGGGGCACAATGATATTGACACCAGGGGGGCACAATGATATTGACACCAGGGGGGCACAATGATATTGACACCAGGGGGGCACAATGATATTGACACCAGGGGGGCACAATGATATTGACACCAGGGGGGCACAATGATATTGACACCAGGGGGGCACAATGATATTGACACCAGGGGGGCACAATGATATTGACACCAGGGGGGCACAATGATATTGACACCAGGGGGGCACAATGATATTGACACCAGGGGGGCACAATGATATTGACACCAGGGGGGCACAATGATATTGACACCAGGGGGGCACAATGATATTGACACCAGGGGGGCACAATGATATTGACACCAGGGGGGCACAATGATATTGACACCAGGGGGGCACAATGATATTGACACCAGGGGGGCACAATGATATTGACACCAGGGGGGCACAATGATATTGACACCAGGGGGGCACAATGATATTGACACCAGGGGGGCACAATGATATTGACACCAGGGGGGCACAATGATATTGACACCAGGGGGGCACAATGATATTGACACCAGGGGGGCACAATGATATTGACACCAGGGGGGCACAATGATATTGACACCAGGGGGGCACAATGATATTGACACCAGGGGGGCACAATGATATTGACACCAGGGGGGCACAATGATATTGACACCAGGGGGGCACAATGATATTGACACCAGGGGGGCACAATGATATTGACACCAGGGGGGCACAATGATATTGACACCAGGGGGGCACAATGATATTGACACCAGGGGGGCACAATGATATTGACACCAGGGGGGCACAATGATATTGACACCAGGGGGGCACAATGATATTGACACCAGGGGGGCACAATGATATTGACACCAGGGGGGCACAATGATATTGACACCAGGGGGGCACAATGATATTGACACCAGGGGGGCACAATGATATTGACACCAGGGGGGCACAATGATATTGACACCAGGGGGGCACAATGATATTGACACCAGGGGGGCACAATGATATTGACACCAGGGGGGCACAATGATATTGACACCAGGGGGGCACAATGATATTGACACCAGGGGGGCACAATGATATTGACACCAGGGGGGCACAATGATATTGACACCAGGGGGGCACAATGATATTGACACCAGGGGGGCACAATGATATTGACACCAGGGGGGCACAATGATATTGACACCAGGGGGGCACAATGATATTGACACCAGGGGGGCACAATGATATTGACACCAGGGGGGCACAATGATATTGACACCAGGGGGGCACAATGATATTGACACCAGGGGGGCACAATGATATTGACACCAGGGGGGCACAATGATATTGACACCAGGGGGGCACAATGATATTGACACCAGGGGGGCACAATGATATTGACACCAGGGGGGCACAATGATATTGACACCAGGGGGGCACAATGATATTGACACCAGGGGGGCACAATGATATTGACACCAGGGGGGCACAATGATATTGACACCAGGGGGGCACAATGATATTGACACCAGGGGGGCACAATGATATTGACACCAGGGGGGCACAATGATATTGACACCAGGGGGGCACAATGATATTGACACCAGGGGGGCACAATGATATTGACACCAGGGGGGCACAATGATATTGACACCAGGGGGGCACAATGATATTGACACCAGGGGGGCACAATGATATTGACACCAGGGGGGCACAATGATATTGACACCAGGGGGGCACAATGATATTGACACCAGGGGGGCACAATGATATTGACACCAGGGGGGCACAATGATATTGACACCAGGGGGGCACAATGATATTGACACCAGGGGGGCACAATGATATTGACACCAGGGGGGCACAATGATATTGACACCAGGGGGGCACAATGATATTGACACCAGGGGGGCACAATGATATTGACACCAGGGGGGCACAATGATATTGACACCAGGGGGGCACAATGATATTGACACCAGGGGGGCACAATGATATTGACACCAGGGGGGCACAATGATATTGACACCAGGGGGGCACAATGATATTGACACCAGGGGGGCACAATGATATTGACACCAGGGGGGCACAATGATATTGACACCAGGGGGGCACAATGATATTGACACCAGGGGGGCACAATGATATTGACACCAGGGGGGCACAATGATATTGACACCAGGGGGGCACAATGATATTGACACCAGGGGGGCACAATGATATTGACACCAGGGGGGCACAATGATATTGACACCAGGGGGGCACAATGATATTGACACCAGGGGGGCACAATGATATTGACACCAGGGGGGCACAATGATATTGACACCAGGGGGGCACAATGATATTGACACCAGGGGGGCACAATGATATTGACACCAGGGGGGCACAATGATATTGACACCAGGGGGGCACAATGATATTGACACCAGGGGGGCACAATGATATTGACACCAGGGGGGCACAATGATATTGACACCAGGGGGGCACAATGATATTGACACCAGGGGGGCACAATGATATTGACACCAGGGGGGCACAATGATATTGACACCAGGGGGGCACAATGATATTGACACCAGGGGGGCACAATGATATTGACACCAGGGGGGCACAATGATATTGACACCAGGGGGGCACAATGATATTGACACCAGGGGGGCACAATGATATTGACACCAGGGGGGCACAATGATATTGACACCAGGGGGGCACAATGATATTGACACCAGGGGGGCACAATGATATTGACACCAGGGGGGCACAATGATATTGACACCAGGGGGGCACAATGATATTGACACCAGGGGGGCACAATGATATTGACACCAGGGGGGCACAATGATATTGACACCAGGGGGGCACAATGATATTGACACCAGGGGGGCACAATGATATTGACACCAGGGGGGCACAATGATATTGACACCAGGGGGGCACAATGATATTGACACCAGGGGGGCACAATGATATTGACACCAGGGGGGCACAATGATATTGACACCAGGGGGGCACAATGATATTGACACCAGGGGGGCACAATGATATTGACACCAAGGGCACACAATGATATTGACACCAGGGGGACACAATAATATTGTCACCAGGGACCACAATAATAATGTCACCAGGGTGACACAATAATAATGACACCAGGGGGTCACAAGGGGGGGACAATAATAATGACACAAAGCGGACACAATATTAATGATATCAGGGGGGCACAATATTGACACCAGGTTTACACGATAATGATACCAGGGGGACACGATAATAATGACACCAGGGGACACACAATAATAATGACGCCAGGGGATACAATGATATTGACACTAGGGGGACATAATAATAGTGATACCAGGGGACATAATAATGATACCAGGGGGACACAATAATAATGACACCAGGGGGACACAATAATAATGACACCAGGGGGACACAATAATGACACCAGGGGGATACAATAATAATGACACCGGGGGACACAATAAATAATGACATCACGGGGACACCAGGGGACACGATAATAATGACACCAGGGGGGACACGATAATAATGACACCAGGGGGGACACGATAATAATGACACCAGGGGGGACACGATAATAATGACACCAGGGGGGACACAATAATAATGACACCAGGGGGGACACAATAATAATGACACCAGGGGGACACCAGGAGACACAATAATAATGACACCGGGGTGACATAATGATAATGACACCGGGGTGACACAATAATAATGACGCCAGGGGGGACACAATAATAATGACGCCAGGGGGGACACAATAATAATGACACCAGCGGGGACACAATGATAATGACACCGTGGTGACACAATGATAATGACACCAGGGTGACACAATGATAATGACACCAGTGGGACACTAATAATGACACCAGGGGGACACAATAATAATGACACCAGGGGGGACACAATAATGATACCAGGTTTACACTATAATAATGACACAAGGGGGACACAATAATAATGACACCAGGGGGGACACAATAATGATACCAGGTTTACACTATAATAATGACACCAGGGTGGACACGGTGATATTGACACCAGGGGGGACACAATACTAATGACACCGGGGGGACACAATACTAATGACACCAGGGGACACAATACTAATGACCCCAGGGGGGACACAATACTAATGACAAAGGTGGGGGGACACAATAATAATGATACCAAGTGGACACAATATTAATGACACCAGGTTTACACGATAATCATGACACCAGGGGTGACCCAATAATAGTTGCACCAGCGGCGACCTAATAATAATGACACCAGGGGACACAATAATAATGACACTGGGGGACACAATAATAATGACACCAGGGGGGACACAAAAATGACACCACGGGAGATAATATGATGAAACCAGGGGACATGCTCATGTGCCATTATTATTACTTTTATTATAATTTTGTCCCCTGGTGTAATTATTATTTTAAAAAAATAATGACACCAGGGGACATGCTAAGGTGTCATAATGCTGTTTAAAAATATTTCCCCCCATCTTCCTTCTTCCCCCCATCTTCCTTCTTCCCCCCATCTTCCTTCTCCCCCCATCTTCCTTCCCCCCAGATAGAGGCCCAACCCAGCAGCCATGCAGACTCACCGTGGACAGGGGAAGGATGAGGCAGCCATGGAGGGAGGAGGTTGTTACCGTGCAGCAGAGTGTGCAAAAGCAATCCTTCCTCCTCTGCTGGAGGTGACATCCCAGGCTGCAGAAATTGTTGATGCACGTAGGGACAGAAGGCTGCTGTCCTCTAGCATAAGGATGGGGGAAGTGCAGCAGAGGTAGCTGGTCTAGAAACTGCTTCAGCGCTAGTTTATGGGGTATAGGGCCCCACAACAATGACTGGGCCGGGGGCATCTGCCCCTTTTGCCCCACCTTAAAGACGGCCCTGAGCCTAAGTCTTCCAAGCCCGCCGGCAGGCCCCCATCTCTGGATCCCAGGGTGGGGGGTCGTCTTCTGCTCTTTGCAGATATTTGGTTGGCTCGTGTCTCCGACACCTGGGTGCGAGAGCTGGTTTCTTCGGGCTACAAGTTTGAATTTCTGTTTTGCTCCTGGAGACAGGTTTTTCCCTTCCAACACGAGACTCTCCCCTCAACGACTGGCGGATCTTCACCATATGGTGGCTGACCTCTTATCTCAGGGGTTGATCTTTCTGGTGCCCTCCTCGGAGAGGTTCAAAGGGTTCTATTGAAACCTATTTACCGTGCCCAAGAAAGAGGGGGTTCGACCCATCCTAGACATCAAACGGTTGAATACCTTTGTACGGGTTGGCAGGTTTCGGATGGAGTTGATCAGGTCCGTGGTGGCGTGTCCATCAGGTGCATCTGCTGGCCTCCACCGACATCAGGGATGCCTACCTTCATGTCCCCATTTGTCTCATCAGCATTATCTTTGTTTCGCGGTGGGGAGGAGCAATTCCAGTTTGTGGCGCTGCCTATCGCTCTGGCGTCGGCCCCTTGAGTGTTCACCAAGGTGTTGACCCCGATTCTAGCGTTGTTACACTGCCGGGGAGTCTCGATTTTGGGGTACCTGGACAACCTTGTCCTGAAGGCAGAGTCACACTTTTCTCTGGTGGCGGATCTGTCGGTCACCGTACAATCCTTGAAGGAGTTTGGATGTTTATATTTTATAAATGTCGCTCTCTTGTCCTTGACGTGTTGTTTTACAGTTTTATTAAACCATATTGGTTTAGTCTTTGATCTTTTATTTTTGCTCCCTAAAGGGATCATTATTGTGAACTTCAAGAAGTCTTGTTTTGTGCCGTCCCCATGTCTGGAGTATCTTGGCCTGATTCTGGACACTGTTTTGTGCCAGGTTTTTCTCCCTCAGGAAAAACTGTTGAAACTCCGCTCCCACTTGAGGTTGTTGTGGTCTCGCCGGTGGTCGCCCATATGCTTTAACATGCAGGGATCAGGGTCTCATGGTTGCCTCCCTTGAGGCGGTGCCTTATGTGCAGCACCACACCAAGACTCTGCAGAGGGACATCTTGTTGCAATGCGACAAGTTCCTCTTGTGTTTGGACAGGGGAGTTTGGGTGGTGTCTCGAGTGGCGAGAGTTTCCCTAATATGGTGGCTTCAATCTCCGGCTCTGTTATCGGGGAAGTCTTTCTTACCCCTGCGCTGGGCGGTGGTCACCATGGATTCCTTTTGGGCTGGGGAGGGGTCCTGAGCTCCTGGACAGTGCCGGGTCGTTGGTCACTGGAGGAGTCCCTTCTGCCGATCAATTTGTTAGAACTTCGGGCGATTCGTGTGTCTCTTCTTCATTGGGAGGGTCATCTTCAGGGCCTGTAGGTTGAGTTCAGTCAGACAACGCCACAGCCATGGCGTACATCAACCATCAAGGTGGCACAAAAAGCGTGGGCGCAAGTGGGGAGGTGGCCTGGATTCTCTCTTGGGCAGAGAATCAGGTTCCGGCTCTTTTCGCGGTATACATTCTGGGAGTGGACAATTGGCAGGCCGACTACCTCAGTCGCAAGACGATGGACTCGGGAGAATGGTCTTTGAATTTGGACTGTGCATTTGATTGTTCTGGTGCCCTCCTTGGAGAGGTTCAAAGGGTTCTATTGAAACCTGTTTACCGTGCCCAAGAAAGAGGGGGTTCATGATCTTTCATGAGCTCTGTCTTCGCTGGGGGATGCCGAATGGGGATCTCCTGGCGTCTTGTCTCAACCAGAAGGTGGATCGGTTCATAGCCCGGGCCCAGGATCCTCGGGCGGGGACAGTGGATGCCCTGCTGGCCTCCTGGGATCCTTACGGTCTAATTTATGCCTTCCCCCCACTATATAACTTTTGCCACGTCTTTTACGCAGGATAGCAGCCCAAGGCACAGTCATCCTCGCACCCCCAGTTTGGCCACGGAGAGCGTGGTAGGCGGACGTGGTTGGGTTGGTCGTGAACGTCCCTTGGCGGCTGCCAGTGCGTCCGGATCTTCTATCCCAGGGGCCCGTGTTTCACCCTTCTTTACAATTGCTGGCTTTAAGGACGTGGCTGTTGAGAGCCAGGGGTTGAAGGACCAGGGGTTGTCGGATGCAGTTATATCCACGATGCTCAGGGCCCGCAAAGCCGCCTCCTAGGACAATTTACCATGGCACGTGGAGGGCTTACTTTGCCTAGTGTGAAGCTAGGGGTCCTTCTAAGCGTTTGTTCTCAGTGAGCAGGAACTTGCATTTCCACGACGCGGAGTGGCTCAAGGTTTGGCCTTGAGCACCGTGAAGGGTCAACTTTCTGCCCTGACTGTGCTTTTTCAACAGCCCTTGGCGTCTCATGCCTTTGTTTGCACCTTTGTTGAGGGGGGTTACGCATATTGCTCTTCCTGTCCAGTTGCCCTTGACACCCTGGGACCTAAATTTGGTGCTCTTGGTTAATCCACATTCTGAGCGATTGAGGAAGATTCCGCTTCTGACCTTGTCCCAAAAAGTGGCCTTTTTGGTGGCGATCACTTCCGTTAGCAGGGTTTCTGAGCTGGCCGCCTTGTCTTGCAAGTTCTTCATAGAGACAAGGCTGTTCTGCGTCCTAGGCCATCCTTCCTACCTAAGGTTGTGTCGGCGTTTCATCAATAATGATCTGTTCTACTGAGTGTCTAAAATTCGGGGAGAAGTTGTGGAACAGTTGCCGGTACCCCAGCCCTAATGGTGAAAGGTGCTAACACAATGATGCCCTAGGAGGTCACCTGGGAGTGGAGAAAACCGAGGCATGGATAACAGACTGGTTTTACTGGCCTGGGATCAGCACCGCAGTTAAGAGGAACTGTTCGTCCTGCCCTGTTTGCCAGTTGACCGCCCCAGCACCACATTATAGGAACCCCCTGGTTCCTCTGCCAATAATTGAGGTACCCTTCAAGCGCATAGCAATGGACATAGTGGGTCCCCTAGAGAAGTCCGCTCGGGGACACCAATATATATTCTGGTGGCTCTCAAAGATGCCACAAGGTATCCAGAGGCGGTTCCGAGAACACACCTGTTTTCGAGAACCCGCCTGCCAAGGGCAATTTTGATGGACCAAGGGACCCCGTTTATGTCCCAGGTGATGGCAGATGTGTGCAATCTATTCCTTATCAAGCAGCTGCGAACATCTGTTTATCACCCCCAGACAGATGGGCTGGTCCAAAGATTTAACAAAACTCTGAAGATGATGCTCAAAGGGGTTATACAGAAAGGTGGAAAAGACTGGGATTACTTACTTTCAGCGCTCCTGTTTGCCATTCGGGAGGTCCCTCAGGCGTCCACTGGGTTCTCACCTTTTGAGCTGGTGTATGGACGGAGGCCCCAGGGATTACTGGACTTGGTGAAGGAGACGTGGGAAAGCGAGTCTTCTCCACATATAACAGTAGTTGAGCATATCTCTCAGATCTTAAAGGTGATGCCTTAAGGAACATCTTCAGAGGGCCCAAGAAGAGGGTATACAACCGGTCAGCCAAACTAAGACAATTTCAGGTTGGGGACCAGGTGGCAGTGCTGATACCCATAGTAGAGAGTTAGTTTCTGGCTAAATGGCAGGGACCATATGAGGTGGTCAAGAAGGTAGGGGAAGTAAATTACCAACACATCAGCCCGGAAAAAGGAAACCCTACCAGATTTACCACATAAACTTGTTAAAACCCTGGAGAGAGCGGTAGCAAGTATCTGCCGTAATTGGGGTGAGTGTAGATTCTGCAGTTGTCGATTTGGTACACATTGCTACCACCCTGTCCAAACCCCAGACCCAAAACTTGAAATCATTTCTGCAGAGAAATAAAGACATGTTTTCAGGGCTGTCTGGATGCACATCTGTAATTAAGCATAATATTGTGACAGATTCCTACGTAAAAGATCGGGTGTAGCCGTACCGCATCCTAGAAGCCCATAGAAAGGCTGTTTCCGAAGAGGTTCGGAAAATGCTCGAGCTGGATGTCATCGAAGAGTCGCAGAGTGCATGGTCGAATCCCATCATGTTGGTACCAAAACCCAATGGCACTCTGTGATTCTGCAATGACTTCAGGAAGCTCAATGAGCTGTCAAAGTTTGACACGTATCCTATGCCCCAGGTCGATGAATTAATAGAGAGGTTGGGACCTGCCCAGTATATCACCACCCTGGATCTTACAAAGTGGTACTGGCAGATACCCTTACCCTTAACCAAGGAAGCCAGTGAGAAGACAGCTTTTTCCATCCCTGAGGGTCACTTCCAATATAAAAGAATGCCTTTTGGGTTACACTCTGCCCCGGCCACCC
The DNA here is from genome assembly GCF_000935625.1 of Nanorana parkeri. Lineage (NCBI taxonomy): Eukaryota > Metazoa > Chordata > Amphibia > Anura > Dicroglossidae > Nanorana > Nanorana parkeri. The sequence goes on along the minus strand of NW_017308293.1, from coordinate 213,064 downwards.
TTCCAAAGGGCAATGGATAGGACACTCCACCCTCACCTGAGATATACCTCAGTCTTACTGGATGACATTGTCATCTTCAGTACAGATTGGGAGTCCCATCATCCCCGGGTTCAGGCTGTGTTAGAGGAAAGGAGGGTTTACTCTTAACCCAAAGAAGTGTGCGATAGGGATGGAAGAGGCCAGGTACTTGGGATATGTTCAGGTCTGGTGAAACCGCAAATTAACAAAGTGGAAGCCATTCAGACTTGGCCTCGCCCCCTGATGAAGAAACAGATTTGTGCTTTTCTGGGAATAGTTGGGTATTATTTGCGGTTTGTCCCTAATCTTGCCTCTGTTGCGGCACCACTGACTGACCTGATGAGAGGCAGGCAGTCAGGGATAGTTCCATGGAGTGCTGAACAAGCCTTTGTGAAGCTTAAAACGACATTGTGTCAGCAGCCGGTGCTGGTAGCGCCAGATAACAAAAGAGAGTTAATTGTCCAGACAGATGCCTCGAGTGAGGGTTTAGGTGCCGTGCTGTCTCAAGAGGTCAATGGGGAGGAACACCCTATAGTTTTTCTTAGTAGGAAACTGGTGGCAGCAGAGAAAAACTATGCTGTGGTCAGGGCCGGATTTACTCTCCCTGCCCCCCCAAGCCCAGGTTGTGCAATACGCCCTCACCCATCAATGGAGAATGGCAAACAGATGGCAGGGCGGCGGAGTTAGTTTCAATTTTTTTACTGTTTCTTTATTTTTTTAATCTTTTTTAACACTTTTCTTTATTTGTTTCTTATTATTTTCTACTTTTTAATCACCTTTTTATTTATTTTCATATTTTTTAAAATTATTTATTAAAAAAATGTAACTCAATTTAATTATTTTTTTTCACCTAACTTTATTGCTATGACACAGGAGAAAATAATCCCCTGTGTGATAGCAATTGGAGGTGACAGGTTCTCTTTATTGACCCTGTCACCTCCAATACAGGAGTTCTAGCACAGCACTGTGACAGGGGAGAGAGGAAGAGCACAGCTCTCCCCTCTCACTGTCTACACGGAGCGGCAGGGTTACTTTTAACCCTGCCGCTTTGCTCCCTGCAGTGAGGAGAGACTTGGCGACGGAGCCAGCAAGGAGAGAGGTAAGTGCAGGGGGGAGGGGGCGAGGCTGCAGACTTTTTACATGTGATCTCGGCGACATCGCTGAGATCACATGTAAACGAACAATCGGCTTCCCTCACTCTACTTTTAGTCCTGCTTGTGCAAAGCAGGACTAAATGTAGAGAGGGCAACTTACCGCCCGGAACTTCCCCACAAGGACAACGCTGCCGCCCCGAGGCTGGGCCTCAGTGGCCTTGTGGGGAATCCGGGCCTGGCTGTGGTAGAGCGAGAGTGTTCAGCCCTAAAATAGGCCTTAGATTCTCTGAGGTATTTCCTGTTAGGCAGGAAATTCCGTTTGGTGTCTGACAATGCCCCATTGACCTGGATGAGACAGAACAGGCACACTAATGCCAGAGTGACGAGGTGGTTTCCCTCCAAGAGTTCAACTTCAAGGTAGAACACAGACCTGGAAGATCGCATCAAAATGCTGATGCACTCTCTCATGTGCATTGTGGGCTGTCTACTGTTGCCTCAAAAACCTCTGTGTTGAGGCATAGGGGGGGATATGTAGAGGACAACAAGGCTGGGTGGTTGAAGGCCAATATATTTCACCGCTCTTTGGGCAGTGGTTCCCTTAAGGGGCACCAGAGGGTTAACCTTCCTGACACAAAAAGCAGTTGACAGGGTCAGCAACTCCAGAGAGCAGTGTGGGAGTTGAGGAGAAAGGAATCAGCTGTGGCTAGTGACAGAGAGACCTGCTGTGCTGCGGTGCTGCTGGACTAATATTCCTGGTAAGGGATCTCCCCAGGTTTGGGACTTTTATACAACAAGTCGGTGACACTGTTTTGTTATCTGTGCCGAAGATTCAGACTTTTACTTTGAGTGTGTTCTGGTATTAATTCATGTTTTAGTATTGACTGTATAGTTTTGTGTTTCTTTTGCATATCAGTCACTCTACAGGTTTCCTGGTTAGGGTCATTCATCTTGTCATTTTGTTATGAACATCTGTTATTTGAACTATTTCTGCTACCTTGCTTTAACATGTCTTACTGTAGGCTATGGTTCTCTTTCAAAGCTGTTATTTGCCTGATACTTCCCTCTGTTTTGTTTGGTGCCACTGTTTGAGCCCAGCGCTCTGTTATTGGCTCTCTTAAGAGTGGCCCGTGTGCCTCAGGGTCCTTCCATGTGTTCTCTCCTTTAGCCCTGCCTCCCACAGAGCCGACCCCTTCAGTGAGCTGAGCTGCCACTACCCAGCTTATTAAGCTCTACTTCTAGGGGGTGGGGGGAGTTGGGTTCTCCCTCCGTTCTCCCTCCCTCACTAACTAACCGGGTTCTTATATTCCACTCCTCCTAGCTTTTCTTTTACCCCCATCTTCTCTTCTCTGCTTTTCTTCCTCTCTTACTTTCCGTTCCTTCT
>NW_017308293.1:166428-209898 GCF_000935625.1 Nanorana parkeri | reverse complement strand
TACTTTATTTGTATTTCTTGAAAATTACGCCTTCTACCCTCCCGAGTGCGCAATTTTCCTGCACTGTTTTGTCTATCAACGCTAGGTGACTTAATGGCCTGAAAAAAAAGGTTGCAGTTCCTTCAAGCATCCTCACATCACAAAGCCCAGGTTCCACTGCTTCAAGAAACCTATTTCAGGAGACATGCTGTTCCAAGGTTGTAAGACCACAGGGAAACGGCGGTGAATCATGCTACAGCTGACTATTCTAAAACCAAGGGAGTGTCTATATTATTCTCCTCCCCTGCAGATTTTCAACTTGAGGAACAATTGGCCGTTCCGGACGGCCATTTTCTCTTCCTCGGGGGCAAGGTTCATAACTTACCGATCACTTATGCAAATGTGTATGGCCCGAACACCAAACGTCCTTTTTTCCGCAAATTGTTTGCTAAACTCAGAGATTTTACGAAAGGCATGCTTATCTTAAAAGGGGACTTCAATATGCCTCTTAAGCCCCTCTGGTAAATAATTTCTCCCGTTCTGCAGTCTTTGCCAAGTCAAAAGGTCACTGGCCTCTCTTACCTTACATGATACCTGGTGTTTCCTCCACCCTTCTATCAAAGATTTTACCTTCTACTCCCATCCACATTCTACCTATTCGTGACTTGACTTCCTCTTTCCTTCCCAACAAGACCTCCCGAATCTCACTCGAGCCACTATTAAACCTATGAACCTTTCTGATCATTCTCTAATTACTATGACTATCGCGCTTCCTTTCCACAACCCTCACTCTCGCATTTGTAAGCTTAACCCTTCCACACTAAAGGACGCTGCTTATGTATCCCAGATTGTGTTGAAACAGAGTATTTTGCACTGAATGTAGGGTCTGGCCCTTCTTTGCTTACACTCTGGAAGGCTCATAAGAGCGTTATGGGGGAAATGTATTCGCATTACAGGCACACCTCCACAAACTGAAGAAGGATCGGTGTGCCTCCTTAATTGCTCATATAGCTTCTCTTGAAGAACTTTATAAACGCTCCCTGGCAGTGACTCATCTTCCTAACCTGACCCATGCCCTCACTGAATTACTTCATCCCATTCATGAAGGCACTACGAGAGCCTTTACTATGCACAATAAGGTTTTTTATGAGCACGGGAACAAGACTGGTATGTTTCTAGCAAGGGCGCTTAAACAACAACAAGCCTCTTGTACCATCTCACAAATCACTGGCCCAGATGGTGTTAGACATGTCACGACTCTGGCGATAGCCCCTTAATTCCAATCCTATTATCAAAAACTGTACAATCTCTGTCCTGCGGGCACCTCCTCTTCTGAAGAAGCGCTTAGATCATCTGTTATTCGCACTTTTCTATCTTGGTTTGGTCCCGAATCCCTTCCACAGATGACTATTGCGGACCTGGAAACTGCTATTACTGCCCAGGAGGTTCAAACCGCTATATCACCACTTAAACCTGGTAAAAGCCCTGGTCCAGACGGAGTTACGCCTTTATTACTACAAGACTATCTCGGATACTCTGGTTCCGTGTTTTCTGTCCGCTTTTGACTCCCTGAGCTCTATGGCACAAACTTCACCCCACCTTCTTGAAATGCATATCACAGTCCTTATGAACACAGATAAAGACCCCCACCCTGTGCACAAACTATCGCCCTATTTCCCTGCTTAACGTAGACGTGAAGCTCCATGCCAAAATACTTGCCAACCATCTTCTGCCTTTCCTTCCTACTTAAATAGATGTTGACCAAGCAGGTTTTGGTCCTGCTAGAGAGTGTAGGGATAACACCAATAAAGCGATCGCCCTCCACCAATGACTTCAAAGTAAGGGTCCAGCCATTTTTTTCCTGTCCACTGATGCAGAGAAGGAGTTCGACAGAGTAGCCTGGGATTACATGTTTGCCTGTTTATGCCAGATAGGTCTTGGTCCCAACATGCTGCCTCGCATTTCCATGCTATACTCTAACCATACCGCGAGAATCCGGGTGAATGGCTCTCTGTCAAACGTCTTCACTATACAAGATGGCACAAGACAAGGCTGCCCTTTGTTACCTCTGCTTTTTGTTTTGTCTTTGGAGCCTTTTCTTCATAAGATCCGTTTGGACCTCAATATACATGGCGTCCTTACTCCATACAAAGAATTCAAACTGAGGGCTTTTGCAGAAGATCTTATTTTCTTTTTAACTCAACCGTTGATATCTCTTCCCAATCTCTTAAATGCTCTTGAAGATATTGCCTCGCTGTCATCTTTCAAGATCAACCTTTCAAAATCTTCTGCTCTTAATATCTCTCTCCCGGATGCCACAGTACATTTTTGCAGATCCCACTTTCCTTTTACCTGGAAAACGTCAACTCTTACCTATTTAGGGATTAAGCTTCTGTCTAATCTAAACAATCTCTACTCTGCAATGAGGCAAGATGGAAAGCCCCAACGGTATTGCACTCCCGCTGACTGTAAAAGTTCTTAGAGCGGTTTGAGGGTTTTATGGTGGGGAAGCTTTTCCCAAGCCAAATACAGGTAAATCTGGATCTTGGCACCATTAAAGTCCATTAAGGAAACCTCTCGTAGTTGTAAGATCGCGTTCTTATCTGAGAAGTAGTGCAGGTGGCACATTAAATCTCTAGGAGTTTCAGAAGAAAGTCCTTGTGGACATAAAGCTCAATGTACTCTGTCGAAGAGCAGAGGGAAGGTGGCCGGTTTGGCGAGGATGGAATTGAAAATTCCTCCCAGCGTGTTGGTGGGGTCCACATCTCTATTTTCCTGGTCTTCCAGTCTATACCATAGGGTGCAGTGGGTCTGTATAACTACTTGGAGCTGTGACTGTAATTAGGTGGTTGCCAGTGCATGTGAATCTAAGCGATTCTCGTGGGTCTTCAACCTTATGTAGCAGATGTATGACCTCACCACGTAGGGAAAGACTGTCCACTTAAGCTGGCCATATACCTATAGATTATCTACAGATTTTTTCTGGTCAGATGGAAAAAGTGCAACATATTCCTCCATCTACGCTAAACTGTGTGGATGGAGGAATCTCCCGCTGGGCCAAGATACAGTATCTTGCTAGTCAGCCCCGCTGGCTGTCCAAATACCTGAACAATCTGATTAAATGCAGGCATTGCTCAGGTATTTAGAGAGCCAGTGTCGCCGACTAGCAAGATACTGCAGCTTGGCCCAGTGGGAGATTCCTCCATCCACACAGTTTAGCGTAGGTCAAGGAATCCATCTGACCAGAGAAAATCTGCAGCTAATCTATAGGGGGTCCACACATGAAAAATAATTTTAAAAACACAATTTTTTTTTTTAAGTCCCCACCCTTACATTCACACATGCAAACATGTGTCAGGTGTGCATATGTGCGAAAACAACGATTGCGCCCATTATGCCGCACATGTTACATATCGCCGCGAACATTGCAGTGAGAGCAATCATGCAATCATTCTAGGGCCATCAATCACTGATAACACTAAACTGTTGAGCGTTAAAAGCTTTTACAGCGTCGCGTATGGTCAATGTTGGGTATGGTAGTTTTTTGCGGGTGCGCGCAATTTTAAAGCTTGACATGTTGGCCAGGAAGGGGGTGTAAACACCTGGTCATCAAGTGGTTAATCAACAAACAGCTGCTGATAAATTCAAGCTGGACTTTGCTAGTCCTGTGTGTGTGTCTCCAGTCAGCCATTTAGTGCAGCCTTTCACAGATATGTTAAGGTGCCCATACACTGCACGATTCTCGTACGAGAATCGCGGGAAATCCTGCCATCGTACAAGAATCGTGCAGTGTGAATGAAGGCGTGCAAACATTTCTACTGTACGGTCGCACGTCTTTTGTCTAAGGAGCATGCTAGAAAACCAGCCGAGAATCGTACGATTTTCGGCTGGTTTTTAGCATGCTCGGGAGACAAATGCCGAAGGGGCCGCTGTGCGCACTCGCACACTGCTCGTTCAGCATTGCGGTCATCGCAAGCCCACCCCTCAGGGGGGCGGGCTTGCGATGATCGCAATTACGATCTGCCTGTCCAAGATCGGCAGATCGTACGTTTTTTAAAAATTACTTTACAACCATCGCAAGAATAAGGTCTTGCGATGGTTGTAAAGTGTATGGCCACCTTTACATGGAGAATTCACTGCAACAGCCCTGCAGTGTTGCACTCTCTGGAATTGCCCTGGATACTGGACTCCACTCTTAGTGCCGTGCCGTACCATGCCATGCTTAGCTGCAGCAATGGCTTGCTTTCTCTGAAGGCTCACCACTGCATTAGGTAACTTTGTGTTAAATTTTGGAGGGGGGTTGCTCCTCAGGACCTTTGCGGCACAGCAGCAAGTTGAATCTTTGTGGGGATCAACCACCAACATTTTGTTCTGTGGCCTCCATTTTTTTTAACCTTTAGTCATTTCTCTACTTTGCATGGAGAGTGTTGACCTTCTTAGGACTAGCTGGTTACATCACAGAGGGGGTGGATTTATGCATGCTTTTCTTGCCCTTTCTACCGCAGTACTTGCCACTTGAAGCAGCTTCTCTCTTTTCCTGCTGCCTAAGGTTCTTGCTTGCTATACAAGTGCACAGGGGCACACAGTACTACTCTGTACACATTCTGCAGGACAATTGTAGCGTGCAGGTCTTGCATATGAGAGTCCTGGCTGTCGTAGACAGTAACATCCAATTGGGCCCTGGGGCCAGCACATCACTGTTTTGGTGGCGTCTCACCCTGGAGCCAACAATAACATTTTCCTTCCCTTGGATGGTTGGCAACCTTCAAGGCTGGAGGTAGATTCCTGGGCATTCACTGCAGTGTTGGCAGTTCTGTTGGACAGATATTCTGAAGTGTCATCTTGTTAGTGTCCTGCTGGACAACTCCATTGCAGTGCATATATGAACATCAAGGAGGGATCCCATAGTCTCTTGGCAATGGTCAAATTCATTCTGACCTGGGCAGAACACCATGTTCCAAGCCCCCTCTGTGGTGTACATTGCTGGCTTTGAGAACTGGAAGGCACACTTTCTCAGCCGGCTAAGCTTGGAACCCAGGGAATGTTAGTTCCACCCATAGATGTTTTAGGACCTCTATCTCTGGGGATTCCTGGGCACACAGTAAACTAAAAATATGTCTTCCACCAGTTTCAGATGCATTCTGTATACAAAGATGTCAGGTTAAGCCCATCCACACCCATTAAAAAAAACCTAGTGTGAACCTCTCATTTTGTCTGCCAAGCCTATGAAATTAAATTGTGTTATGTGTTATGCTAGATCTGAGTCGAAGCAGAAGTTAAGGGCTTTTGTATATAGCATACAACTGAGATAGGGGACTTTTCCCATGTGCAGTAAACAATTTAAAGATTGATGAAGGTGTTTACAGTCATCACTATGTGCTTCTAATTTGGTTGCATCAGTTGCCTATATTTAACCTGACAGGTTCACTTTAACAAAAGAAAAACTCTTACAGGTTGGCTTTTACTGTTACTGGGTATGTAAATTTGATGGTTCAATATCACAATAAAGTGTGGGATATTGTATCAGAATTAATAATTTTCAACCACGCACATGGGAGGAGGTAAAATTATATTTTCAGGTGACCAGAATCTAACAATATAGCGATTGAGAATAAAGATGAAGAACTAAATCCAAGTGGCATGAGCCATACATTAATTTACATACTATAACTGGAATTTATTTTCTTATTTTAATATAGTGTGGTGACTGCACTACAACATGCTATGCTAAGGGACGCTGAAAGTGATGTCTCTTCCTGCAGAATACTCTTAATACAGAGTGCAAGACTCATCCTCTTCAGCCATCCAACTGTGTGTTAGAAGTTCTGTTATCTCTGTCATTGTTGCTACTTCTGGATGCCCATACAGCTTTGGTGTAAAACCTAAATAAAAAGTGTAATTTCTTACTTACAGTGGGGTAGGTTGCAGTAAAGCATGCTTCTGTGTGATCTGTGGGCAAATTAATGTAAGCTTTAATCTTGGTAAACTTGTATTTGTTTTTCCATCTTTGCAATGGTTGTAAATAAAGAGTTCCACCAACCAGCAATGTGTTCAGTTTTTCTTAAGCAATCAATAGAAAAAACTACTTTTTGCTCACACATCCTTTATCAAATACCATATTTTGGTTAAGGACCAAAGCTGCACAACTGGATTTAAGTTCTTCAAGAGGGCAGAAATGCAGAACAGCACTGGTTCTCTCAAGAGTGAGAAAGTGCCCAGGTACAAGCCTTGTCTATCAGATAGATGACCTGAAGTAATCGCAATAGGATGTCGCTTAAAAAAATTTCCTCCGTCCATGACCAGAACAAACCAAATAGCTGACTGGCTTCTCTGGTATTCCTTTTAAAGCTTGCGGCAGGTTGTGTCTTATTTCCATGGCTGTAGCCAGCCCGGATTGCCTTGTATGCGATCCGGGCCGGTAATCAGGCATTGTAGAGGACAGCCCGCTGGGGACCTGCTGAGGACCCCCTTGAGGAGCGAGCAGCCGGCTATTACAGAGCCGCATCTGACGCGGGCGGGCTGACCGGGTGCAGATGGCAGAGATGCAGCGGCGAGGGGACGGTCAGTGACGGGCCCCCTGATGGCCGCGGGCCCTCGGTCCGTGCCCGACTGCCCGAATTGTCAGTCCGCCCCTGGCTGGAGCCACACTTTCTCTTTGCTGAAAGCACACAGGGTTTCTGTACTTGCCTTAGAATCAATTTCTTTGAGTTAATTACGGGACAGACAGAATTCAGTATTTAGAGATAATTGGGTTATACTGCCTTCTTCAAGAGAATTTGGACACTGGCAAGCAAGCTGTTGGCCAGGCAGATATTAACACTCCCCACATGCATCAGTTTTGCAGAAAAGCAGTACCTTTTTTTAAAAGTACCAACAAAACTGTTGGTTATGTGTTTAGATGAAGCACTGAGATCTTGAGGAATGCTTACGTTTTGCTTGCATAGCAGGACATTACATGTATGTATACAGGAATACAGCATAGTAGAGAGGAAAACATATATTCTAATGTATCACAGATAGAAGCATGCATATAGAAAACCTAACATAGGCTAGACTTGCACTACCGCGCCATCTGGTGCTCAAGACAGAACAGTACATCAGAATGTCAGTAATACAATCAGTGTATATTAGCATATGTTGTTGAATTTCCCCCAAAAAACTAGATACAAATCCCACAGGAGTCACATGAGGTTGTACAGGAGGAGACACCCTGTACAAGTTTTAATTTTGGACTTGAATTATAACATTTAACCCTTTCGCTGCCACCAACGTAAGGCATACGGCGGAACAAAAGTGTTCCCGGCTGGCCAGCTCAGTATGCCTTACGTCGGTGGCATTTACAGTTCTGCTATAAGCTCATGGTCGATTTAGCGGCTCACAAGCCGCTGATGACCGCTATTACTGAAAATACCGGGCGCCCCCCCCGCCGGCACCGCTGTTTACCCCAGAGATTTCACCGTATCCCCCCCAACATTAAAAAAAATAAATACAAAATTATTAAAAAATAAATAAAAAAATGTAAAACAAAATATAATGATTTTAAAAAAATAAAAAATGTGTAACAAAAAAAACTAATAAAAAAAAAAGCACAACCCCTCCCTCCCCCCACATAACACACACATGTGGTGCACACCATGCACATGCGCTGCAGTGCGTTGTTAGAACGCATCGCAGTGCATGATCTTTTTTAGTTATGTTTTTTCTTTGAAAAAAAACATTAAATAACTGTGGCAGCGCATGGCAAAGCTTTGTGACTCATTGCCATGCGTTGTGATACCTTGTGTTGCAATTAAATATACACCTGTATCATTTTATCACAACACAAACACCAAAACAATTTTTTACATAAGTCGATTATTTACAGTTTTGCATACCTTCATTTTTTTACTTTTTCACAAAAAGGCGCAATTACAAATTTGCTAATATTTGTTATTTATTAACTCAATACAGTTTTATCTTATTTTATTTTTTGTGCACGGATATTGATTTAAGTGTGTTTTAACAATTGAATTGTGTATTTTTATCGGTTTAATATTAATTTGAGAAACATTTGCGCAATTATCGCAGAGCCTACAAATTTAGTATCACCATCTTTTTGTTCTACCGGGTCTGCGCTTTCAGAAAATATATGGTTTGGGGGGTCTTTTACAAACGCTAGCAACCCAGCAGTTGAAAATCAAATCAATAGGAAAAAATTGCAAAAAATGCAAAAATGGCTTGTCCAGCTGATTTGAAAAATGTTCCGGAGGGCTTGGCAGCGAACGGGTTAAGGTCTTCCTATCCAAAATGGGATTTTGGTTTCCAAAACCTTGAAACCTTTCTGCCATTAGTACAAGGTGAGTGCAGAGATGGGCAGGTTACATAGGTTGAAAAAAAGACACCAGTCCATAGAGTTCAACCAATAGAAAGAGAACAAAACAATAGAAAAACCTCAAAAGTATTATTTAATTTGCTCCACCAGGGGGAAAAAATTGTTTCCTGATCCCCTAAGGCAATTGGATATTCCCTGGGTCAACCATACCGGCTTTGTTTTTGTTTTTTTACTTATAAAATTTTAATATCTAGTTACATTTTGCACATTTAAGAATGCATCAAGATTAAAAAAAATAACTGAGCTAGCCAGAGTTAGTTCCTGAGATAATCAAATAATATTCCGTGCTCAGGACTTCTATAATTGGGCAAAATATAAAGCTGCTATGCTCAAAGCATGATAGCTTTTAAATAGTATAAAATGGTTTTTACACAGCGCTAGATATCTACAGCTCCTTATAGTATATGAATTCCATACATGTGCAAATAATCATTCAACATAAAAAAAGAATGTTATGCACCAATGTTTAGTGTCTCAACCAATCGATTTCAATAGTGCCAGTTCAAAAGTTAAATAAAGTGCATATGTTACATAAAGTGCTATAATCTATAATACCTTCTCTGTATGACAGTCCCATTTAGTCCATCAAAATTCCAAAAAAGACATTAAAAAAAATGACTATCAAGTGCAAAAAATATATAAGAAATATATGAAAGTGATATTGTATTGCAATAATCCCAAATCCAGCCCAATATACAGGGCAAAACACCATGCTCCAAATCAACACTGTGCTTCAACAGGTGATCCTCTCCTTGTGCTGAACCGAACCCCTAAGGTAAACACTCGCCACAATTTTCTGTCAATAAAAGCTCAGTGGTCCCAAACGATCGAGTATCCGACCTCTCTAGTAATCTTTCATGGTCCCAGGGTGATCAGCACTTCAGTCTCCCCAATCATATTCCCGAATCAAGTGGTATCCCACTGATGCTGTTCCAGATTATACGAGGCAGCAGAAGGAGCACATGGTTTTATTGCTGGCTGGGTTTTAAACATGACTGTACACATTTTTTTTAATAAAGCTTTTATGATTGGCTGCACAATGAGCGATTCTATGTATCGTTCTTGATTCGGGAATATGCACCCGCCTGTCCTGTGCTGCCCCTCTACTCCCTACTGCCCCCAAGTCCAGGCCTCGGTGGCCTTGTGGGAAATCAGGCCCTGGATGCAAAGGTCAGCGGATATCCCCCACTTTAGAAAGTGTGGATGCCCCTTCATGTCTGCAGGTTTTGGAGGTTTACAAGTCTATGAGATTGCAGTTGAACTGGGCCCGTGGCTTAGGTCTGGGCTTGGCGTGCGAATTGCGTAAATGTTTATCAAACCAGTATTTTTAGGATAAAATACACTAAAATGGAATTTAGTGCACAGAAACACAATATAATACCCAATTTTGGGGTAAAATATAAAAGATGGGGTCATGTCGGGTAAATAGATACCAAACATGTTAAGCATTAAAATTGCATTCGCCCATGAAGCTGCAAAAAAATTAAATACCCCAAATTTCTTATAGGAGACACTTTAAAAGCTTTTACCAGTCATTAGTTTAGTGCTAACAGTGATTGATTGCCCTAGAATTTCCGCTCTCACTCCGACGTTTGCGGCGATATGGAACATGTGTAGCGCAATTTTGGTTTTTGCACATAGGCACCCTGGCATGTGTTTGTGTATGTATGTGCATGCACATAGGGGGCAGGGGACTTTAAAAAAAAAAATAATTATCTTATATGTTACTTTTATTTAAACAGTGACACCGGAAGTAATGTAATACACATCACTTCTGGGTCCAGTGATCGGTCGAGAGATTAGCTGAATCTCTCTCCAATCATTGCGGGGGGGGGATCCGCTGTGCCGGTCCTGTATATATATATATATAATATGTTTGAAGGCTAACTTGTTAGCCTGGATTTGTGGGAGGAGTCTGAGCCCACACAGGCTTCTTAAGCCCATCACGGAGGCTTCTTGGGACGTGAGGCGTTCAACGTGAGGTCGTGGTGGTGTTTCCTAGCTGTCGAGTCGTCATTTCCGGTCGAAGCCACGTCACGTCCGGAGCTTCGGACGCATGTCAGGTATCTCTCTGCCATCAGGCGGCTGCCCTCTGTCACACTGCGTGCTTTATTTTTCATACAGGAACGGGTACATCAGCGCAAATAGCGGAAGCTACGAACGGCGAGGCATCTGCTTCTTCACAGGCACACTGAGGTCAACAGGTACCATATATGTTTTAAAAAAGTTCGGCCAGGTTAGGTGGTAGGTAGTGTTTTTGGCACTTTTCATGGCACTTAGATTGTCCAAACTGCAAGGTCACTTGTGTTTCTGTCATGCTTGCTAATCCTCTCCATATCCCATCCTCATTTGGTTCCCAAATGTAACTTTTTTTTAATAGTAGCACATGCCCTCTTGATAACCTGCTTGACTGGTGCAACAATTAGTCATATGGATATTTTTTCACCCTGCTGCCTTGTCATGAGATGTCTATAGTCTCCCCGACTTTAGTTCTTCGCCAGCCGTCAGATACCATTCATGCACAGCAGCATGTGTACACAAGAACACCTCTACTATATGCATTATCATTCTCACTTTAAGTTCAGGATTCTTTGTGAGTAATTCTCTGGAGTCACTGAATGTGTAAACGGCTACATTCAGTTACACATCTTGTTCAATCAGCCACTGTTAAGTGAGGTTTAAAGTTGGGAAATTCGGCACAACTTCCTTTTCTAAGAATGTGGATATCGTATATTTCAACAGCTTAATCACGTCCCTATTTTCATTTGCGTTTTCAAACGACTGCATGTCTGGCACATTTTTATGTTTGGTTAACATATCATAAAAAAATAAAGGGGGAGGAGCTCCGGACACATGTCCATGTAATTCTATCTTTACATACTCTGCTTCTTTGAAGCACTTCAGGGCGTTACGCAGCCCATACCTACGTGCATTACAGTACATTACTGCACAGTAGATATCTTAATAGCTGGCGTTAGGGATGTCCCGATACCACTTTTTCAAGACCAAGTACAAGTGCTGTCCCTCATGTACTTGCCTATAAAAAATTTCCGATACTTTTTCTTAAAGGGACCTGTGACATTTTTTCTAAAACAATACAGACTAATGATTTTAGGGCAGTTTCTCACCAGGGCTGCGTGCATTGGAGGTGATAGGTTCTCTTTAAGGTGACATTATGGGTCTTTTAGACCTTTAGTGTCACATTTCCACTTCACTAAATTTACTGAATGTATCTACAGCAGGCAGTGGCGGGGAGCAATAGCCAACCTGCTATTGGATATTTTAAACTGCAATAGCCAATAGCAGGCTGGCTATTGTACCCGCCTGCTGTCAAGCAGCAAAGGAGGGAACTGAAGACAAAGTTCGACACCAGGTCCTCTCTGCTGATTGACAGCAGGCAATGGGCGGGTACAATAGCCAGCCTGCTATTGGCTATTGCAATTTAAAATATTCAATAGCAGGGTGGCTATTGTTACAAGTGTCCATTGATGAAACTGTTTGCTTTTGGTGATATATCTCAGTGTCAGCTGTCTGTGCTCCTTATGTGTTTAATAATGCCCTCACCAGATGTACACAGACGTTTTCCCCCTCAATGAAGGAAGGCAAGGTCCTTCTGTGTGTAGGCAAGATTTACAGCTTCTCTCCTCTCCTCCCCCATGAACACACAGTACGAACATTCTCTTCTTTCAATGAGAGTAAAAACGTCTGTGTACGTCGGGTGAATGCATTACACATAAGGAGCTTGGACATCTCACACTTTGTGATATATCACCAAAAGCAAACAGTTTCATCAAGTTGAAAAGGAGGAGACACGGAAGGACGGAGGAGCAGCAGCAGCTAAGGTACAGGGGGGAGAGGGGCAGCGGGGGATTTCACAGCCGTAGTCTCTTCTCCCTTCTTGTGCTGGCTACATCGGTCTGTGAAAGGGACACAGAGCTCTGCAGCCAGCACCAGCAGGGAGAAGAGACTGTCCACACAGGACACTTACCGCCCGCCACGCTGTCACACTTCCATCCGGAGAGGTCAGACGGGAGAGGGAGCCTGCATTTGATGGAGAGGTATTCCGGAGGAGGGGCTATGCGTGTCAATGGCCAAAGCTAGTTGAACATTTTTTAAAGGGCCAGTATCGGCTCTATGCATCAGGGCATTTTCAGGAGTACAAGTAGTCCTGAAAATGCCCTGCATCGGCCCCGATACCGAAGCTAGCATCGGTATCGGGACATCCCTAGCTGGCGTACATTATTGCTTAGTTATCGGAGACCTTGAGGATTTGGCATCTCTACCTGCAACTCCTGCCAGAGGTTCTGAGCATGGGAGCGCCCCGTCCATGAGAGCATGGACTATCCCCAGGCTCATTTTGGAGATTCAGAAGAGAGGCATCCCCTTTTCTGCCACAGCTAGGAAAGCGGAATTATTCAAATTACTATTTCCCCCCAGCGGCTGCTAGCGGCAGCCCGCAGCAGGCTTCATTGCAGACTTTGGTTTCTTCACTGTCTCAGATTCACTCTACGTTGAACATAATTACCACTTCGCTACATGATCTTCAACACAGAACGGAGACATTAGAAAGGCAGGCAACAATTGTTCCTGCTACAGGTGCTCAGAACATACCCAGCACTTCCTTGGGTTCCACTGGGCCTTCTAGCGCCCTGGTGTCCCTTACCTCAGGTACTGTGAACACCCTGCCCAACATTACTCCAGCTCATTTCGTTCCAGTCAATTTAAAAAAAGGAGATATTAGAAGGCAAAGATGTGAACTTTGCATCACTTCTTATAGCAGCCCATGATTTGTCCGATAACAAGGTTTTACGCTTGCGGAGGTTAAACCGGAAACTGTCCATACCTGAGTTTGTGTTAGCTTTTGGCATATACAGGGATGTCATATGTTCAGTGAGTCCTATTCGGAGGTAGGAGTTGGACGCATATCAACATTTAGTTGTCCATTTGAGTATGGTGGTCATGCATTTTATGATTATCACCAGGCATTTCCAGCTAAAGCGGCGGCTGGTCTGTCACAGTTTCAGTTCACAGCTAACTGGGGAAGAATAGATACCAAGTTGTTTTGCAGACATTTTGCAGGTCTCAAATCGCCAATATGCACCATATGTCAGTCTTCCGCACACACAGCCAACTGGTGCCCCACGCCTGCGCTATCTGACACGGCCACGACATACAAACATCCAGGGTTGCTGCTGAACCCACTCAGTACAGTCCCGGTACAATTTGATAAATTGGGCAGACCGATACAGTGTTTAGGCAAGGCTCAGATTTGCAACAACTTCAATTGCAAGTCTTGCAACTACCCGCAGTGTCGCTTGTTACAAATTTCTTCTGTCTGCTTTAGGGCTCATCCCAAAGTCAGTTGCACAGTCAGAAGTTTTCAACCTTTGTGACTAAGCCAAGTGAATGTGGAAGCTTTGGGCTCTTTTTTGCAGCCACATCCGAATCCCTCGTTAGTGTCATTTTTGATCAAGGGCTTTAGTTCAGGTTTTCATACAGGTTTAATCACACTGCCACAGTCGTCTCACGAGTGTGGTAATTTGAGATCGGCGCTGGCCCATCCGTCCACAGTCGACTCGCTGTTGCAGGTAGAGCTGGCCAAAGGTTTCATTATAGGCCCCTTTTCTGAACCCCCTTTTCCATGTGGAGAGTCAGCCCTATTGGGCTGGTGTGTGGAAAAGTTTCCTATAAATTTCGTTTGATTTACGATTTGTCAGCCCCTCATTCTGTGCATATTCCTAGTTTAAATGCATTAATTCCTTCGGATGAATTTGCCCTCAAGTACTCCTCAGTCGATCAGGCGGTGCAGTAAATCATTCAGTCAGGTAAGGATTCAAGGTTATCCAAGCAGATATTTCTGACACTTTCAAACTCCTACCCATCAAAAAGCAGAGATATGGATGGAGGGAAGCCGGTAGATGTGGTATACCTGGATTTCTCAAAGGCATTTGATACGGTACCACACTAGCGCTTACTTCACAAGCTGAGGGCTATGGGCATAGATGAGGTGGTGTGTACGTGGATAGAGAACTGGCTACGGGAACGTGTCCAGAGAGTATCTGTAAATGGCACCTTTTCGGACTGGGCTAGTGTAATGAGTGGTGTGCCTCAAGGATCTGTGCTCGGTCGGATACTGTTCAACCTATTCATTAATGACATCGGGGAGGGAATAAATAGCCATGTTTCCGTGTTTGCAGACGATACAAAAATAGGGAGGGTACTAGAAACGGATCGTGACAATTAGGGATGTCCCGATACCGATGCTAGTACCGGTATCGGGGCCGATACAGGGCATTTTCAGGAGTACTTGTACTCCTGAAAATGCCCCGATGCATAGATCAGATACCGGCCCTGTAAATTTTTTTTAACTAGCTCCGGCCATTGACCCGCATAGCCCCTCCTCCAGAATACCTCTCCACCAAACGCATGCTGCCTCTCCGCTCTGACCTCTCCGGACGGAAGTGTGACAGCATGGCGGTGGTAAGTGTTATGTGTGGACAGTCTCTTCTCCCTGCTGGTGCTGGCTAGAGAGTTCTGTGTCCCTTTCACAGACCGCTGTAGCCAGCATGAGATGGGAGAAGAGACTCAGACTATGGCTGTGAAATCCCCCGCTGCCCCCCTCCCCCCTGTACCTGAGCTGCTGCTGCTCTGTGTTCTCTCTTTTTCACCTTAGTAAAACTGTTTGCTTTTGGTAATATAAATCACAATGTGTGAGATGTCCGTGCTCCTTATGTGCAATGCAATCACCCGACCTACAAAGCATTTTTCACTTTCATTGAAAGAAAAGAATGTCCGTTCAGTGTGATCACGGGGAGAGGAGAGAAGCTGTAAATCTTCCCTTCTCACAGAACGGATCTTATCTTCTTTCATTGAGAGGGAAAACTTCTGTGTATGTCTGGTGAGGGCATTATTATTAAACACATAAGGAGCACCTAATCATTCTTGCCCTCAAGGTCCACAGTGCAGCAGCTTTTGATTACACTCCATTTCCACCCATAAGTGCAGATTTTTAAATTTATCACATAAGGAGCACATTCTTGAGGGACCGTAATATCCAGGGATACCAGTATCCCTAAGAATGAGATGATGCGTGGACCTATATGGGTTGGACTTGATGGACGTATGTCTTTATTCAACCCCAAATACTATGTAAAACAGTTGTTATGGCAATGGCATGGGGTTAAATGGAGAGAGCAGTATTATTTTGCTACTAAACTGACCTTCGGTTCTAAGAGTAGCCCATGGCTGTTCAACACGTTTGCCCAGGCCCTACATTGGGTGCTGGAGGAGCAGGCTCATTGTCAGAAAGTTTTACATTATTTGGATGACTTTCTGCTTATAGAATCTCCTGACAGAACACCAAGGGACCTCAAGGCAATTAAAGTCCCTGTGGCTTCCCACAAGGTGGAGGGTCCTCTCGAAACTATAACCTTTTTAGATATAATTCTAGATACAGGTGCCATGCAAGCTAGTTTGCCACAGGACAAGTTGACCAGGATCAGAGATGCCATGCATTCACTGGTAGTGTCCCCAGCATGTTCCCGGAAGGTTTTGCAGTCTTTACTATGCATGTTGAACTTCGCTATGCGTATCATCCCGCAGGGTAGGTCTTTTATTTCCAGACTGTTAACCTTGCTACCTACCGCTTCTGACCAGGATTCGTTAATACACATTGATGTTGCGGGGCGTGCTGATCTGGTGATGTGGGAAGAGTTCCTGCAAGAGTTTCCATGTTCATTCTCCAAGCCTCCTGTTCTTGCCCGCAAGTGGTTACGGATGCAGCAGCATGATCAGGTTTTGCAGCCATTTTTGGCCCCCACTGGTTTGCCAGCCCTTGACCAGTTGAAGTAGAGGACATTCATGCATTTTCACAAACATCCTCATTATTTTGAGATTTACCCAATAGCAGCGGCAGCTAAAGTGTGGGGCCCGTCATGGTCAGGGCATACTGTGATATTTCACACGGACAATCAAGCGACTGCACACAGGGCCGGATTTACTCTCCCTGACGCCCCAAGGCCAGGTTCCGCGGGGTTCGTTTCAATTTTTTTTACTGTTTATTTATTTTTTCGCCCCTCCCTTTTAGATTGTAAGCCCTCACGGGCAGGGCCCTCCTTACCATCTTGTCTTGAATTGTATTGTGATTGTAATGTCTTCCTTATATTGTAAAGCGCTGTGCAAACTATTGGTGCTATATAAATCCTGTATAAATAATAATAATTTTTTACAACTTTTTTATCACTTTTTTTATTATTTAATTATTTCTTCTTTTTGTTATTTTTATTTATTTAATATTTTTTTTACCAATTACATTTTTCTTAGATTTTTATTTATCTTATTTAATTTTGACTGACAGCGAAGCGACCAATAGCGGCTCAGCACAGCGTGCATTATCCAATCAGAACGCGCCCACCCCTGCTACGAACCTGGCGATGACCAGTTAGCTTGCAGCATCCGATAATCTGCCCGGCTCTCGCAGCAACAGCATAGAGAGGGCGGGGAGACGGGCCCTGCCAACCAGCTGGTGCTTTGCTGTAAGTGACGGGAAGACCTGGGCAATCCTGACGACGGGCAGAGGTCGCGGTCCAATCAGAGGCGTGCGACAGCGGCTTTTCCTGTTTCCGGTGCCAGGCTGGGTGTCAGGAAGCTGGAAGTGTAAACAGAGAGAGTCGGATGCAACATGGCGGGGATTAAAGGTACTTTGTGCTGTTGTGTCTCCTTCTCCCCGATCGAGTCCATCATCCATTCGCACTCCACTCAGTGCAGAACTCCTATAGAACATGCAGGCTGGCCCAGCACCTCACACAGAACATTGCTTTCACCCCATTATACATCACCCGGGGCTGGTCACATACATTACAGCACCCTGGGATCACACACACAGATACTGCTCAAGCCATAATGGGCCCTCAGCAGTCAGTTCTGGCAATTTATGTAGAAATTAAGGGGAAAAAAATCTAACTCTAGCCAAATGTTTTTTACTTTTGTACAGAGAGAGAAGAGTTACCATTTCTTTCAGGTTTTGCTTTTATTAGTGACCGCAATGGGGAACTTTTCTCACTTCCTGTCCCTTGTGACACCCTCACAGAAAATGTTGAAAAAAAAAAAGCAACTAAATGCAGAGGTAACTATTTATGATAATAAAGAGTAGATGCATAGTCCTATACAACCGGCCCTTTGAGGGTAACCATACTGCTGATGCGGCTCCCGATGAATTTGAGTTTGCCACCCCTGCTCTAGCAGCTGTGTGTTGTAATGCAGCTGCTGGTGTGAATGAAGCCTATATGGGGGAGCGCGCAACAGACACAGACTGAATGACTGGCTAACGGTGGGGATGAGTAAAAAATAAAAAGGATTTAAGAGTAAACATGTGCGTTTTGTTTCGTACCAAACAAAAAATTAGACACATTTTTGGACATAAAATACTAATTATACATTTATAATACTAAAACTGATGCTCCAAGACCTGAATAGAGTCCGAATATCTGAATACCACTGCCAATCAGGTCTGGACGCCTCAGCTTTAATATAGCTCCCAGACCCGTATTGCTTTATGGAGCTCCCGAATAGTATTCAGATTTTCCGAAATCCGGATCCCGAATACTGTTCGAGTCTAGCTTTGTATTAATATCTGCATGTGGTTTTCTGATGTAGTCATAACAAATAGTCGTTCGTAAAGTTATCAAAAAACTAACGAAAATTTGGAACTCGTCCGAATCCAAAACCCGATCCAAATCCCGCATTCCTGAATAATGAAATATCCGAACCAAAATGAATTTTTCTGCAGCTTACATATCTACTAATGCTAGAAGGGCCGGGCCTTCCACAGAGCCTCTAAAGGTGCCCATACACTGCACGATTCTCGTACGAGAATGGCGGGAAATCGCGCGATCTTTGGAGGATCGTGCAGTGTATGGAAGGCGTGCAACCGTTTCTGCTGTACGGTCGCACGTCTTCCGTCGAGCCAGCCGGCTAGAAAACCCGCCGGGAATCGTACGATTCTCAGCGAGTTAGTGGCCTGCTGGTTCGACAACTGCCGAACGTGCCGGTGTGCGCACGCAGCCCGTTTGCAGTCATCTTAAGCCCGCCCCTCATTGCAGTCATCGTAAGCCCGCCCCTCAGGGGGGCGGGCTTGCGATGATCGAGAGTACGATCTGCCTGTACAAGATGGGCAGATCGTACGTTTTTTTAATCACTTTACAACCATCGCAAGACTAAGGTCTTGCGATGGTTGTACAGTGTATGGCCACCTTAATGGTGAGGATGAATGCGCTTGCAGACACCTTCCAGGTTGCGGCCCTCTAGCACATCTGTACAGATACAGGAGACTAATTGCAGCACCAAGGTTCAGGATTCAAAGGCAGGCTGGGGAGGAGCAAGTATACCCAACGCAGGTCAGGAGTATACAAAATAAAAAGGTCAATACATTAAAGTAATAGGAGCGCTGGTAAAGAGCAGAGGGCCTGTGATGCAACATTTTCTTTCGGGACATCAGCGTCTATCGTGATTAACATGGATCTACATCCCTGGACGACGTGATTGACCTGTGGAGTACATCGATTGACATTTTTTAAATAAAAGACTTGTCAAAAACCTGTGTTGTTTTTTTTTAAACAAATAACTTTTTTCTTACTGTGTGATGTGTTTATTTACAATTTTACTGTATTTGGTGAATGAATAGGGGTAAACAACTACCCCTTACTCATTCACAAGGAGCAGGGTGGCACCAAGATTAAGATAAGCCCCCCTGACCGCAAGCCCCCAAAACCACTGGGTCAGGGTTGTGGGGAAGAGGCCCCTGTCCTCATCGACATGGGGATGAGGTGCTTTGCCAAGGAGCACCTCATGTTGAGAGTATGTGCCCTGGTATGGGGCAGGAGGGGGGCTGCATGCTCATCTCCTCCCTCTCATGTTCTGTCAGGCTGCTGCTTGGATCAAGGGTCTGATCCTTACCAGACCCAGATTTTAGAGGGGAACCCATGCATTTATTTTTTTCGTTTGTTGTTGGGGTCCCCCCTAAAATTCCTACCAGTCCGCTGTTTTTTCTATGGACTGAAAAAGAGAAATGTCAGTTTTTTATGTCACTTTGCTGCAACGAAAATTTGTTCGTAAATATCATTGAACTCATCCAAAATTAACAAAAATTTGGGATTTGCACGAATCCTGAAACGATTTCACTTTCCGACCTGAATCCTGAAAAAGGAAATAACGAAAGATCCAAAGTTAAACACTTTTGTTTACAGGAGCACAGTGCTGCTTAAGTGCATTCTCGGAGAAACATTACAACCATGCATCTGGGCTCAAGGAGTATCAGCACCAGTGACGTCACACCACTCTGTAGTCTGTCTGTTCCTAGACCCATAACAGTAGATGCAGACATTTATTTGAGCAATCCCAGACCTGGATTATGTGGATGTATGGGTGGAGCCATGCACAGACACAACAGTGGCAGATACAGGAGGAGGCAATAACCCCCCCCCCCCAAGAAACTTGCTGCTTCCTCCCTCCTTTGGGGACTGATGTGCCCAAGTACCCGCGGCCAGGTACGGGCCAGGCACAACCTGGCATTCTGCTACTTCCTGCTGTGCAGAGAGCTAGAGAAAGCCGGCCCAAGGTGGTGAGACATGGCCACTTGGGTAGAGGATCCCACTGGACAGCACCAAACTTGGAGGAGGGCTAGCAGGACTCAGAAGCTGGCACCAGAAGGCTGGCGTGCAGGGGGTTTAGGGATGTCCCCCCCTAACCCGAGGTAAACCCCCGGATCTAGATCAGTGTGGTGCATGAATTTCAGGTGAGTGAAGTATCATTGAAGGATCATTCTTTTTTTTTAAACTGGTGCTAAAGATTTTCTATGTAAAATCCATTTGCCCAATACCAGTGAGCAGATGCTCCTAAATGTCAGACTGCTGTCACATATAACTCATGCCATGCCCCAATACTGTGTGATATGAAAGCAGGATTTGTTTCTCGGCACACAGTTTCAGGTGTGATTTTCTACCTTCCCGCACATGGTCAGATTGCCATCATTTTGTGAATACAGCAATGAATAATACAAACTTAATATGCAAAAATAACCATATTTTTTAAACTATAGCGTTCCACCACTTGTTACTTCCCACCGTCCAAGTCGCAGCCTTTCATGTGCACAGAGAGACAGGGGACCTGAGGTTATGGGACATAGCCACTTAGGTAGAGGTTCCGCTAATTCTGCAACCCCAGCAGCAGCAAGGGGCAGCACTGGACTCAGAGGGGGTCAAGGGGGTGCTGGCACCAGGGAGCGAGGAAGGTCTGGGGCACAGGGAGTTTCTGGACGCTCCCCCTGACAAAGAGGAACCCCTGGATCAAGAGCAGTGGGGTGTGAATGGACCTCAGTTGAGTGAAGCAGCCCTCTTATTGGAATGGTTGGGGTCCACAGGTGGCCTGCCGCACCATGAGGAGCCTTGTCAGCTGCATGAGCAGGGAGATTACCTGCATACATTATGGAAGTGCCAAATGCATGGTTGTTGACACTTTCAGGGTTGTACAAATGAGTGCCCAAGCCCTGTCAGCTTCCGGGTGGGCGAACAGCGTCATCACTGGTTTTACTTACGTCACCAAACCTCTGCAGCTGCACTGGGTAGGTGTGCTGATCATATGGTTTGTGTAGCAGGTATGCAGTGGCGACTCTAGGAATAATATATAGGGGGGGGGGCACATAAGATACCACAGTCAAAACTGGGGAGCACTAATAAATGTCACCAATAAATCATACCACTGAAAAAAATTAAATAGGGGGGGTGTGGCCTGACGCCGGAGAAGATGGCCGCATAGTAGAGAGGCTCTGAAGCCCTAGTGCAAACCTAGCGGCATCACCAGCAACCGAGCACCAGCATCCGGACCCCACAGAGGTGCTGGCAGCTATGGGAAGGAAGATGAAGAAGCGCGGTCCCCGCAAACTGACCGATTTCTTCTCCATGCTCAGAGCCCCGTCCAAGCAAGATGGCACCGGCTCCCCACGCGGCGTTACCTTGCAGACTGCTAACAGCACCAGGAGCACTAAACCGCTCAGCAGCTCCTCTTCTACAGCCCACAGCCCACCAAATCCTCGGCAGAAAAAGGCTGCACAAACATCTTCTACACCCCAGGTAACTCTTCCCCTTGATGATACCAGGGAACTCCATGACCCCATTGATAATTTCCCTACTACTGATAGCCCTGTAGTGGACACGGTCCTGAAGGACATGCTGGTGTCATTACGCAGCTCCCTGCACAGCGATATGGTGTCTATCATGCACCAAATGAGGGGAGAGATACAGGAGCTGGGGGACCGGGTGAATGACGTGAAGTTAAGATGGGGGAATATGAAGAGGCCCACAACGAACTGGTGGATGCATACACTGACACCTCTGATGAGCTCCATACCATGTCCCTGAAGTTGGCAGACCTGGAAGATAGAGCCAGGCGAAATAATATCAAATTCAGAGGCGTCCTTGAAAATGTGCCGCCTGGGCAACTGCGGGACTTTGTACAACGGCTGATTACAGATCTACTACCCTCCCTGTCTGACTATGAGACCATTGTCGACAGAGCCCACCGGCTTCCGAAGCCCACCCATCTTCCTGACTCGGTCCCTAGGGACGTGATAGCCCGCATACACTGCTATCATGTGAAAGAGCAGTTGATGTCTCTCTCTAGATCTGTCACTCCTCTACCGGACCCCTATGGCTCGCTGTCCCTCTATGGGGATCTGTCACAGGCTACCATTGCGGCCAGGAAACGACTGATACCTATAACGAAAGCCCTATGAGATCACAAAGTCCCTTATAGATGGGGTTACCCCTCCAAGCTATTGCTCATCAAGAGTGGGAAATCGTTTACTATCCCTGATGTTGCCTCCGGCTTACTTCTGCTGCAAAAATGGGGGATCCCCACGGCCGAGGATACCTGTGGCTCCAATGAAGTTGGCTGAACCCACTTGCAGTGGCTGTATTAGAGTTATCTCCTTCTGCCTGATGGTCGGATGCGAGTGTTTGCCCAAGCTAACGCTCGCCACCTAGGCGCCCCGGCTGGACTGAGGCACCGGTTCCTACCTCTCTAAACCCCGGTTGGAAATATGCAGCTGAGTTCTGCTGCCCTGAGTACCGCATGTCGATACTCACCGTTTTTTAATTTTCAGCCAGATTTGGTTTTTGTTGACTTGTTGGTTTTTTTTGTTCTTTTCGTTTTCCCTCTTACCTTCAGGATGGATACTACAACCGCTGCCAACCACGACCGGAAAATGGGGCGCGGGGCTCCCTCCTACATCTCGAGCTGGACCTCTCTGGTATCTGAGCACTCTGAAGCCACAAAGACCACACTATCATGGGACCCATCTGACTTTTTCCAACCCTCGTATGAGTATTAAACTCCTTTCCTTAAATGCTAAAGAGCTGAATAGCCCCTTTAAAAGGTCCCAATTGTGGAATGAGACTAAATTGCATTCATGCGATGAGTTATGCGCCCAAGAAACTAATTTTTGCATAGATAGGGCGCCTACGTTTCAACACCAGAAGTTTCCCAATGTTTTTTTTTCCAACGCCACCTCAAAGAAAAGGGGGGTATTGATAGCTATTGGGCGCTCTGTCTCTTTTCAGCTCTTTGACTCGATCATTGATCAGAATGGCAGATATATTGTTTTAGTTTGCGAGTTAAACTCGATTTGCTATACTTTGGTGAATGTGTATGCACCCAATGTTAACCAACATTCCTTCCTTAAAATGCTGTTCACTAAAGTTCGATCTGTTCAGACCCGGCTCTGGATACTTCTAATGTTGCTCACCCACGTAGGCCATCTATCAGTAAGTTACTCGCCAAAGAAGAGTTATATGATATCTGGCGCTGCACTCACCTGACTGATCGGGATTATACTTTTTTCTCCCCCCCTTACAAATCATATTCGAGAATTGATTTATTTCTCACCGATCAGTGGCTTCTGCAAAATGTTACTGAGGTTACTATCCACAATATTACGTGGCCGGACTATGCACCGATCACCTTGACGGTGGGACCTACACCAGATCTTCTACCTAGATCTTTATGGCGGAATAACGTATCATTGTTTTCAGATGCCAAACACTTGAAGCATGTGGCCTCTCAACTAAATGATTACTTTGAGCGTAATGCATCCCCCGAACTGCAACCATTTACCCTGTGGTGTGCTCATAAAGCCTTTATACGAGGATTGTTAATACAACTTGCCTCTAGGGATAGGAAACAGAGACTGCAGAGATACCAGTCCTTCCTGCAAACTATAAAACTTTTAGAAAAACTCCACAAAGCTACTCCCTCAGCTACTACACTCCAGGACCTTACTAAAGCTCGCTAAGACCTTAAACTCCTTCTTATATCCTCATATGTCTCGCCTAAAGGCCACTTACTACCACCAAGGGAATAGAGCTGGTAAATTGTTAACTGCCCAACTTAAAAAGAAACAACAACAGATGAAAATACCTATGCTATACCACCCAGTCACTAACGTCCCGCTGCGCAACCCTAGAGAAATAGCAGATGCCTTTAGCTCGTATTACGCTTCTCTTTACAACTTGAATGGAGATACTCTATTGACACAACCCAACTCCTCAACAATAACTGGGGTTTTGGACTCAGCTAAGCTACCTAAATGAGACGAGGAGGATCAGACAGCGTTAAACTCCCCTTTTAGGAAAACTGAAATTCAGAAAGTAATTAGGGCCCTGCCTTCCGGTAAATCCCCTGGAGAAGATGGCTTCTCTGCGGAAAACTATTTTGAACACTCATCTCCTCCATATCTTTGAATCTGCGGAAGTCTCTGGTTCCTTCCCTCCTGATATGTTGAGAGCAGTGATAGTTGCTATACCAAAGCCAGGAAAAGATTTAACATCATAAAATTTCAGACCGATATCTTTAATCAATACAGACATTAAGATTCATGCCAAACTCCTGGCTAATAGGCTGCTCTACCTACTACCTTCTGTTATCCACTCGGACCAAGCCGGTTTTATGAAAGGTAGACAGGCTCCGGATGCTACCAGACGGATGTTGAACCTTATTAGACCCGCGGAGACCGGTCCTCCCTCTTCCTAGCTTTGGATTCGGAGAAGGCGTTCGACCGGATTCACTGGGACTATATGAATCTGACCCTGCAAAGATTTGGCATTGGAGGGCAATCTTTGGCCGCAATTATGGCACTTTACAGTAAACTTTCGGCTAGGGTGTACGTATCTGGTATGCTATCGGCTCCTTTCGGTATCTCAAACGGGACGAGACAAGGATGTCCGCTGTCCCCGTCCATCTTTGCCATAATGATGGAGCCTTTGGCTGCCATGATTAGGGAACACCCCCTTACATCGGGTATCTCATTAGGCAATTCCAACTATACCATAGGGCTATTTGCTGATGATATCATCTTGGCACAGACCAACCCAGAACAATCTTTAACTGTGGTGTACAATCTACTATCTCTTTTTGGGGATGTCTCCTATTATAAGGTCAATGTGGATAAGTCCTATGTTTTGAACGTGGGGGTGGAGGCGGCTCTCCAGGAACATCTACAACTCTTGTTCCCATTTAAATGGTCCCCTGTATGGCATACGGACCTGGCCAGCTGGAAGCACTTTTGTAGGTCCGTATGCCATACGTCCTTGGCAGCGAAAGGGTTAAAACTATGATGACTGATTTTGAAATTTGAACTATCTTGGGTGGGCAGAATTGCAGCATTCAAAATGTCGATCCTGCCTACATTTTTATACTACTTCCGGACACTGCCTATTCCTCTCCCTGCCAAATTTTTTTCAGCTGCCCAAACTTTACTTACTTCATTTGTTTGGAATGGGAAAAAACCCAGGATCCAAACTAGAACCTGATTCGCCATAAATGGGAATGCCCTCCATTAGAGATTACTATAGAGTGACAATGATGACCCAACTAAAATCCTGGTTTCTGGCGGACACCTCCAAAAGCAGGTGAGCAATGGAACATCACTTGGTTCCGGAAGGGGATCTCCTGGGGTGGCTATTTGCTACTTCACTTAAAAAAGACCTTGCCCCCTCTCCATTTCCCACACTCCAGGCTATGCGACAGGCGTGGTCCTCCGTGGTGACGTGCCCATCACCTGAGGGTACCAACGTCACCTGGAAATCCCTCTGTCTGCCTATGAAGTACTGATTCCAAATTTGAATCTTGGGACGTGGCGCGCCTGAGGGTACCTGACTTTACCCCCTATCCATACACTTATTCTATTTAGCGACCAGTATAAATACTTCCAGATTAGACATCTGACGGACTCCCTCCTACCTCGCACAATGTGCTGCCTGGAAGGGGTCTGGAGAGCACTGCGTGATATTGGCCCCTCCACGGGTCGCATATCCAATTTTTTTATAGCTGTCTGCAAGCCAGCTCCTGCTTTGGTAAATTGCCCTCTATGCTTAAGTGGTAGTCTGAACTGCACTCTGATTTCACTGCTGACCAATGGAAATTAGCCATCAATGCTAACTCCTCGCACTCTAAATGTGTCAATCACTGGGAAGTATCCCAGAAGCTTCTTCTCCGTTGGTATCTGACCCCCTATAGACTTTCCAGGATGTTCCCTGATGCTTCGCCATTGTGCTGGCGTCAATGTGGACATGTTGGTAGCTTGCTACACACCTTTTGGTACTGCAAGTCTATTAGGAGCTATTGGAATGCAGTCTTTGGATGTCTAGCAACAATTACGGGTATCCTCAACACTCCGACCCCCAACTCGCGCTTCTTGGCGTGGGAATTGAACTATACCTGGTAGAGTTTAGGACGGTGGTGATGCATTTCTTGTTTGCGGCCAGATTGCTGATAGCAAGTTACTGGAAAGCGGTCATGGTACCCAGCCTGAGTGAAACTCTCTCGAAAGTACACTCCCAATGCGAATACAAGAAAGTGATCTCCTACAGAACTCAGTCCCAAAACAAATTCTAACATGTGTGGGGAGCATGGTTGACAAAAAAAAATTGTGCACCAGGGCCCTTTGTTCCTTAGGTCCGCCACCGGTGTCCTGATCTCCAATGACGATATCCAATTCCGTCACTTCCGGCCGATTCCCTGCAGCGCCGGTCCAGCGGCGTAGGAGGCCAGACCCCAGCAGCAGGTGAGAGGAGCTCTAAGTGCCCGGTTTGCCCTATGGCCAGTCCGGCCCTGGTCAGAGCTATATTAATGTATAATAATAATAGTAGTGTGAGACTGTGGGGGACGTTTGTATGTAAGCTCCTCTGGTGCAGAGACTGCCGGGGGGGTTGGGTGGCCAGTCTGTTCCTTAGGTCCGCCACTGTTTCTGCTGTTGGTAATAAGTGCAGTACAGCACTTGGTAGGTTCCCGGCCCATCTTCCCTATAACTTGGTACCTTCCTGTACATGCAGGGAGGGGAGTTTTCAGGAGGCGGAGCTTGTTCTGTTGCGGCCTTTACCAAAGAGCAATCCAGTCGTGACATCACGGGACTTGCTGCGCCCCTTTGCTTACATTCCATTAGTGCACCAAGAACTGTCATGGAATGTCAACAAGAGCTGTCATTTGCAGTGAGAGTTCGTCAAGATCGGACATGTGGCGGGGATTTTTTTTCCGCTGAGTCGGCATTCGTTTTCCATCGTGATTGACAAAGTTCTTCATCACTGGATGACGTGATTGACATGTGGATTACATCTTTGGACAATTTTATTTTTTGTTTTTTAAATAAAGTACTTTTTTATGGTATGGTGTGTTTGGTTACTTATTGTACTGTTATTTAGTGCATGAGTAGAGTTATGCATCGGGCACAGCGGATCTCAGGACCGGCAAGGCAGTGACACCTGCTCCTATACAAGTGGTCGGGCATCTCTAGAGACGCACGATCGATTGAATGTAAAGCTCCTGGCCGGCTGTGTAAATTACAACGGCCGGCCGGGAAGCTACTCGTCGGGCTCTAGCGTGTGGACGAGTGGATTTTTCAAGCCCTGATTATTGGTGTAGGTGGGGGCCTCACGTTTTGAGTTTCGCCTAAGGCCTCACAAAGTCTAGAGCCGCCTGTGGAGTTAACAATTATCCCTTTCTCATTCTCGAGGGGGGGATGGGATCTGGGTGCCCCCTGCTTTCCTGCTCTGTCAGACTGCTGTGGGTTCAGAACTCTGCACTGCAATAAGCTCAGGACTCTACACCACAATAAACTCAGAACTCTGCAACGCAATGTACTCAGAACTCTGCAATACAACAAACACAGGATTCTTTTATTATTCAAGAAACACTGCGCTAGGAGTGGGTATCTAAATAAGGAAGGGCCAGCAGCAACTATATTCGTGTGTATCTCTCTTATGGCAAGCAAGTTGCGCTTGGTCAGTGTGAATGTGAATTGTAACGTGAAAGAAAACTTACAATCTAACTTGAAGAGACCATGATTGTCTCTAATGACGAAATACTGTATCACAGATGTATAATCAAAATGTGAGTGTTCTCTCAAGGAACAACCTATATATATGTGAACACCAATAATCAATATCAAAAATCAATATAATACATGTGATGTATGCACAATGACAGTGCTCAATGAATAAATATATAACAAAAGTGCCGGACTCGAAGCATAATCCGGAAGCTCTGTGATCAACAAACACAAACCTTCAACCCTTATATGTAACCAATGGGTCTGCACATTGGCATGTGTAAACCTGATCCAATATAGAGGGTTTAGTGATAGCAATAATCTAAACAGTGCTAAGAGTGATCTAAACAGTGATGAATAGCCTTCTAATATGCTCAAACATTGGCTGTGGGGCAGTGCACAAAAAAACGAAATAATTAATTGCTTCCCCTCTTCAATGGATAGTAAAGTTGGATATTGAAACAGTCACATCAAATTTATCCAGCATTCGATGGGTTAAATATTTAAATTAGCTCTACGCTTTACCAGGCAGTCAGTTTTAGAAGATTTTGAAGTTTATATAGCAGAATAAGGAACGGCTACTTCCCTGTCCAATAGTGATTTTTCAAATGAACAGTCCCTTCATTCCGCAGATCGATATCTTCTAAGGTGTCTCCAACCGACCTTTGATTAGGAACAATTATCCGAAAATCCTGGGGTTCTAGTATTCCATCCTCCTTTCGATTTAAAACGTTTAAAAGATTCGAACATCAAGCAATTAGAGGTAACTTTTCTCCTTCGGAATTTCCAGAGCCCTTCCGCCCGGCCCGACGGTGTATTCACGTATTGCAGGAACTCAGCTATGAAAGGCGAAGAGCGAACATCCTTTTGACGCGCGTTTTGTAGGTTAACTTTCTGTGCAAACACAGGATTCTGCAATGCAATGTACTCAGCACTCTGCAACACAATAAACTCAGGATTCTGCAACACAATAAACTCAGGATTCTACATTGCAATGGACTCAGGACTCTGCACCACAATAAACTCATGGACTCTGCGATGCAATTGTCTCTATAATACAGATTTTTGACCCATAAGTCTATATTATACTGTATGTAGAATGCATATGTTGAAAATGTAATGCACCATGCAGCAAGTGTTCGGGTACATGCAATGTAAATGCAATACTAATTTTACTAATTTAACCACGTATTGGTACATTTGTTCTGAACGACTTGTTAAATCATAACATAAGATTTAAATTCAAATCTTATTGTATGATTTATCAAGTAGTATAGAACAAATGTAGCACTATGTATGGTTATATTAGTAAAATCAGTATTGCATATACATTGCATGTCCCCGAATGCCTCTATATATATTATACGTAGAATGCATATGTTGCAAATGCAGTGCACTTATTGCAATGCAAATGCAAAAAGGATTTTACTAATATAACCAAGTACTGGTATATTTGTTCTGCACTACTTGATAAATCATACAATAAGACTTTTAAATTTAAATCTAATTGTATGATTTACAGTACAGAACATGGATATATTAGTAAAAACTGTATTGCAATTACACTGCATATCACTGAACACATTGTCTGAATACACTTTGCAGCAAGTGTTTAGTGGTATGCAGTATAAATGCAATAGAGTCCAGATTCTTCCTTCCTAGATCTGCTCCTAGTCCCAGCATGTGTGCAACTGCTAAAATGTACTGCCCATGGACAGTTAAACACAAATATTTGCAAATAAACATGATAAATGATTTGTAAAATATATATTTTTTCAGATTTACCTGTCTTACATTGTGCTGTGCCTGGCTGTTCCCTCCCCCTCCTTCTCCTACATGCCTGCCAGATCTCTGTGACAGGCATCAGGGGAGGAGATCACAGCAGGAGGCACACACAAACACAGAGAGCCTGTTTTTTTTTCAAACAAATTTTATTTGATTTTTTCATATAAAACTACAAAAGAAAAATGAAACAAACATACTATCAGCAGGTTACATAAGTGTGCATATCCGTATTCATTATACATCAGACGTGTAGGATGTGTCAGGGTACCTGTGCTATCCGCTCCCCTGTTAAACAACTGCTTATCAGGAACAAACTCTATGTCATTTCTGGATCTAGTAGGGGCTGAGGCTAGCCCAAGTATCTGGCAGGTAGGAGGTAATCTAATCCTGCGCCAATCGCAGGCTCCCCAGCGTGTTCGACACATCTGCCTCTAAATACCATTTTGTATATCTAAAGGGCTGAACCAGGTGAGTTATCTCCATTATCGTTAAGGTTTTTACAATGAAATGTTTCCATCTTTTGAAGAAGGATGAGGCCTGTTTATCTTTGTGCATTTCGGCCTCTAGTCTTTCCTTGGCCAGTAACGCTGTCAGGTCTTTAATGATTTCCTGTACCTTGGGGGCTGATGGGGCGTTCCAGTGTCTCATGAGACATCTCCTAGCCACCAGGAGGCAGATGTGCACCCAGTCCAGTCCTTTATATTTGGTCTGACCTCGATTGTTGGTAGAACAGTCCAGGTAGCCAAAAAGGCACAATGAGTACTCCAAGTCTGGTTTCCAGGAAACAATCGTGTTGATATATGCAAGAACTTGGTTCGAAAAGTCCGATATCCCTGGACACCCTCAAAAGCAGTGATGTAAGGTTGGGCGTTGGAGTCCACATTTGGGACATGTCAATATTGGTTGGTTCAATGAGGAAGGCGTCGTTGCTGGAATGAAGTAAGGGACGTAGGCTCGATGTAAAATTTTAAATTGGGTCTCCCTCCAAATTTCGTTTGTTATTATTGATCTCATCTTGGTGTACCCCTCAAGTAGTTTAGGTAACAGATCCGGATCATCAAAGTCTCTTGACCACCCTTTCACACTTGACCCTGAGAGGGGGGAGTATAAATAGTGTTTGTAGTCTTGGGTATAGTTCCGAAATAGAATATGTTTTGTTTGATACAAGGGCGTCCAGAAATGATGATGAGAAAAGGGATCTCGGCTTACCACCGAGACTGTGCCACGCAGTGTTTAGCTGTAGGTAGTGTAGAAAGTCCTGGGGGGGATACGATATTGTTGTATCAGATCCTTGAAAGAGTAAGGGGCG
Source organism: Nanorana parkeri (assembly GCF_000935625.1). Lineage (NCBI taxonomy): Eukaryota > Metazoa > Chordata > Amphibia > Anura > Dicroglossidae > Nanorana > Nanorana parkeri. The sequence goes on along the minus strand of NW_017308293.1, from coordinate 179,082 downwards.
AAGGTTGAGGGTCAAATAGTTGTTTTCAGAGATGGAGGCCCTTCTCTTTCCATTTGTGGAATGCTGAGTAATCTAAGCCTTGAACAAATGAGGGGTGCCCGGTGATGGGACAGTGTGAGGACATACATAAAGGCAGTTTGAGAGATTTCCTGATCTCTCGCCAAACAGTAATTGTGTCCCTAATCAGTAAAATGTGTCGAATGCGCTGGGGTAGGGCGGAGATTTTGCAGTGGAGGACCGCCCTAAGATCCCATTGGGTTGATTAACTCCGTCTCCAATTGGGTATTTGAATAGACTTCACTATCGGATATCCAATCTAGTGCATGATGAAGTAAGCAAGCCATATTGTACAGTTTGATGTTCGGGAGGTTAGTTCCCCCTCACCCTTCGGGAGCCAGAGTTTCTTGAAAGAAATTCTCGGCCGTTTCACCTGCCAAATGAACGTTGACATGGCTCTATTTAGGCAAGAGATATCAGTAGTCTTCAACAATAAGGGGAGAGTTTGCAGTGGGTATAGTAACCTTGCGAAACTCATCATTTTAATGAGGTGAATTCTCCTGAAGAGCGATAAGGGAAGGTCCTTCCACGGGCTCATGTTTTTATTGATTGGAGGGCGGAAAGCGGGATGAGAGAAGTTCAGGTCTATGAAGAAATTCCCACACCAGTTTTGTTGTGCACAGACTTGGGAACCCTGATTTCGCATTACGCGCCTGCAGAAGACACCCCAAATTCCTCAACTGGACCCTCTGGACGCACCAAGGTACTATGTACAGATGTGGGGTTAACATCTAGGCAACTCAGGGGTGAACAGAGGGGGGAGGAGGGTTGGGTGAAATTGAAAAGTTCCCCTATGCCTAGGGATGGAGAGGAGATTGTTGTGCAAAACAGGTAACAGATACATGTGTAACCAATAATGTAACTGAATTCCGAAAAGCTGAATGATACTTCTGTGAATGTAAATGTTAAATGTGATGACAATAATACATTGCCAGTATTTGTAGTCACTCACGGTGCTGCAAGGGCAGCTGGGGCACAGTCACAGGCCTCAGAGCAGGGAAAGGGGGCTCCCAGCTCTTCTCCTTGTTCTGACCCAGTGTGCTCGGCCTCTGGTGAGCCCCAACAGTGGTCTCTGTTTGCCACAGGATAGCTGGCTGGAACTTATAGTGCCGCCTTTGAGACAACACTGCAGACTGACAAAACACTTGAACAGCTCAGAAGTCTGGCTGGTCAACCCCCTGATGAGGTAGATCAGTATCAGATTTGCTGGGACAATGGTAAGCTTTGCCAGCAGGCACTACACACAGTAGGTGATAAAGCACACTGGCCTCAGAGCGGAGGGAAGGTTCCCCATCTCTTTTCCTTGCTCTGACTCAGTGGACTCTGCTTCTAATGGGGGGCTCCAGCAGATGTCTTTGTTTGCCACAAGACAGCTGACTGGGACTTGTAGTGCTGCATGTGATACAGCACTGCAGGCTGAGCAGACTCCAACACAGCTCAGAAGTCTGGCTGCTTGCCCCCTGCTGGGAGTGACAAACACCAGATTGACTGGAATCTGGATAAGGAGATGTTACACACAGAAGTTAATGAGGCCAAGAAGATAGGCCTCCTGCTAGATTTGGTAGCTGACACGAGGAAGAGAGACTCAGACCTCAATATCCATTCACACCTGTCTTCTATCCAGATACATCAGCTGCTGGAAGAGCTTGCAGTGTACAGTGACCGGTTTACTGGGAAACCCGGGAGGACACACTTTGCTGTCCACCTGGTGGACAATGTGGTGCATCCTCTGATTACACAGTTGGCCTATCAAATCTCAATAGAGGTTCAGGCAGACATAAAAAAGGAAATTGCGGAAATGGTGCAGCTTGGGGTCATTCAGAAGTCCCACAATGCCTGGGCATTAGCTTTAGTTCTGGTCCCCAAGAAGAATCAGACAACCAGGTTCTGTGTGGACTAGATAGCTGAATGACATCACCACTGCAGATGCCTACCCCATGCCCAAAATTGATGAGTTGTTGGATAAGCTGGCAGCGGCCCACTATCTAAAAATCAAGGACCTGAGCCAGGGGTATTGGCAAATTCCTCTCGCACCTCAGGCTCGGGGAAAATTAGCCTTCATCACCCCATTTGGATTATTTGAGTTTACAGTAATGCCATTTGGGATGAAGAACACCCCAGCCACATTTCAGAGGGTTATGAATGACCTACTGGAAGGGCTGGAGGCCTTTGTAGTAGCCTAACTGGATGACTTTGCGGTGTTCAGTCCCACTTGGAAAGAACACCTGGTATACCTGTCACAGGTCCTGGACAAGTTGATGGTGGCCAATCTGACAGTCAAACCTGGTAAATGTCAGATAGGCATGACCAAAGTCCAGTACTTGGGACACCGGGTAGAAGGAGGCACTTTGAAGCCTGAGACTGGGAAGGTGGCCTGGCTTACCCTACAAGCAAAGAAACAAGTTATGTCATTTTTGGCCACAGCTGGTTACCATAGGAAGTTTGTTAATAACTACAACAGCCTGGCTAAGCTCCTAACTGACATAACAAAGAAAAAACTGCCCAAGGTGGTGTTGTGGAATCCAGAATGCGAGAGGGTATTTCAGGGCTTGAAGGAGGTGCTGTCCGGATTTTACCCGCCGGTTTCTCGAACAAACTGACGCATCCATGTATGGTCTGAGTGCAGTTCTAAGTCAGGTAGATCAGGCGGTAGTAGAACACCCCATCCTCTACCTGAGCAGGAAGCTACTTCCCCTAGAGGTAGCATATGCCACTATTGAAAAGGAGTGTCTTGCGATCGTGTGGCCATTACAAAAGTTACAACATTACCTGTACCTTCACAGTCATTACCGACCACAATCCCCTCAGTTGGTTATCCCGAGTTTCTGGGGAGAGCGGTAGACTGCTACGCTGGAGTTTAATTCTCCAACAATATCATTTTTTAATACAGCACAAAAAAGGCAGTTCCCACAGCAATGCGGATTGATTGTCCTGGTGTCTGGAACCTGTCACAGGTGGCGTCCAGAACAAATTTGTAATTCCTTCCGATGCCACCACATAGGGGGGAGGTGTGACAATATTGAGTTTTGAGCCTATTAATATTAAATATATCTAGCTCAAAGCAAATGCAGTCTTTCATTTGGTTGTAGGTGACCTTAGCCTGCCCTCAGTGCCAGGTCTCTTCAAATTCCCAAAAAACAGAGATCAGCTAATCCCCTAATAAATTAGTAATTGACAGGTTTTAGAAAAAAAAACACAGGCCTGGCAGAGTTAACGACCCGGGTGACACAGTATTTACCCTAAAGCCATAAAACTGAGTTACAATATCAACTCAATTTCATAACTTGGATTTGGAGAGTGATATTGTAAGAATAATGGCACAAATAGCTGGGTCTCATCAAGATGAGAACATACGTATCAAAAATAGATAGTTTATGATGGGCAATGGCCGGACAGGTGACATTTATCCTCCTGGCCCAACCATCATTCATATCTCCGCAAGTTTGGCCTCAATCTAAAGCTAACTTCATGATGTATCATAATTTAGAGGTTGTCAGGCAGTATTGGAAATTAATATTCAATTATCCTCTTAGTTATAAATGTAACCTTTTGGGAGGAGCAGAGGAGGACATTGTAAAGGATTATCCCTCCTGCTCCCCCTCCCCAGCCCTGCCCTAGGGGCCGGCTGCATGACACCCACTAGAGGGCTGACAAAAAGATGCTTCTGAGGCAGCTAGAGAGGCTCTTGTTTGTAGCATCATGGAAACAAACTCCAGCAACATTGAGAAGTTTGTAACATCCCAGAAGAGTTCACCTTTAATATAAGGAAATCATCTGTGTAAGCCTTGCTTGTTGAAGAGCCACTCAAATCCGTCTTTTGCTTATTGAACTCTGGACTCTGTCAGAACTCATAAACCCAGGGCTGTTAAGAATTCTCTTTTTTTCCCTTTTATTTTACTGTTATATATTTTGTCTCTCTTTAATAATATATTGTTCTGTATATTGTTCTGCACCGTTTCTTTTATTAAGTGTTAAAAACGTGATGGCAGCGAACGTTTTGTGTGCACAGGGTTAATTGCAGATTTAACCAACCCTAGTGACGATCGCTCTTGGTCTGCTGGCCTGAGATTGTTGTCCCGCGAGCCGGGAAATCTATATGCAGAGTGAGGCTAAGATCCTTGTGATGGCTTGCTCAGCTCAGAACTGCATATATCCACGTGTGATTGATGTACAGCGGGTTCGGGCCGGACGTACGTCACAGCAGTGTCATCTAACTTTAGCGTCTCACAGGCTGCCTGAATGAGATTTAAAACTGTTTCATTTTGCTTGGACAACAAGGCCACCGAGTGCTTATCCTTGCTGAGTGAGGGAAGTAGAACCAAAGAGAGGGTAGTATCCAGCTCCATCAGAAAAATTTAAGTAAGAGGGGATACAATCCAGCTCTGGAGTTCACAGAGCATCTGCTTTCAGATCGCATCATGAGGCAGAAGGAGGGGGGCGGTTTGTGACCCCCCGTGTTTAGACTTGGAGACTCCGTTGTTACAGTTATTGTATAAAACATGACAATGCATAGTCATGGTTAATATTTATATTAATGTGAAGTGAGAATTTATATAGTTAATATCCTTGAGCATTACTAGCACATTGTCAGTATAGCTGGTTAATATACTGCCATCTTGTGGTCATTTTGGTTATTGCACCATCTTTTTCTGTATTTCCTCCCCTTGTGTGTGACGTATTTCCTTTCTTCTTCACACTTCTTCTTCTAAATTCTGTTAAAATGACTGCTTGTCTCATGGCCACATGGTAATGTTTCCCCCACTCAAGCATATTAACATCTATTAACCTGCAAATACCATCTTTCTAATCATCTGTTACATCCTGTTGTCTGCTGTAACCTGCTGCATTCAATAAAAATCTCTGTGGATGAAACAGGTATTTGGCGAGTTCAGCTATCTGATAAAAACTGGTGATTGGATCTGCTTATACAGGCCAGGCACAGAGGTCTCAGTAAGGGATAGATCACTAATAAAACGGTTGGAGTCAGAATAGTCAATAGATGGTAGAATTCCTACAGCCTGTTGTTTATATGCGTGTGCCTAATCTGCAATCAAGCTAAATGCCATCCACCATCTTGTGAAAGCTTACTGCACTTCACCTATGAATGTTGAAAACTGTTTCTCTTCATTAAACTGTGTTATCCCACCTGTCTAAGCTGCTGTTCATCTTCTTAAAGAGACAGTAACCATTTTGACAAAAACGTGAAAAATGTCTAGACAAGGCTCTGAGCACTCTATTATCACTGAACCAATGCAGATAGATCATGCTTCTGACCACACAGATGTCGCCGATTCTGCAGATATCGCAGAACAGAGTGTAAGACCCAAACGCACGATAAAACTGACACAGAAACTCAGAGAAAATTATAAAATCATTAGAGTTGAGTTCTCCAGCAATCTGTCAGACCTATGGGACAGAACTTTAATGATCAATCAGCTGAAAAGAGAGACTCTATAGATCGCTTATCTGCTGCCTATGAACATTACCAAAATGCTCAGCTTTCTTAAAGGACTCTAATATAGAGGACTCTTCAGCAGAACTAACAAAAACTGATGCACTAAACCAACAAAGAGATCTGTTGGTGCAAAATGCTAAGGATAAGGCAGAACTCCTTATTGCTCATCTGCAGGAGACCAGATCTCATAAATCCACATCAACTAAGCTCACTGCATGATCGTCTAGGTCCTCTCACTCCAAAAAGTTCAACATTAAGAGACAAACTAATGCAAATATGGAAGCAACTAAAGTGCGAAATTCCTTTGGTAAAAAAGAAGCTGAATTAGAGGCAGCGATGGAAGCTCAAAGCAGAGCTTTCCAAGCAAAACAAGCAGACATGGAAGCTCAGAGCAAAATTCTTCAAGTACAGACGGAAGCTCAAAGCAGAGCTCTCCAAGTGAAACAGGCGGAGATGGAAGCTCAAAAGAAAACCCAAATAAAGATTCTCCAAATGGAAAAAGGAAGAAGTAGATGCCCTAGCAAGGCTGAAAGTCCTTGAACAAGCAATGGGAGGAAGTAATAATTCAGACTGTCTTAGCCCAACAGAACTGGAAGATCCAATTGAACGCACCAGTAAATATGTGCTAAAGCATAATGTTTGCAATAATACACCTCCTACTCCCAACACTGTTCTGACTCTCAATACAGAGACCTCCATGCTCCAAATGCCTGAGCCCCTTCAAGTTCACAATGCAAGTGCATCTACACAGCAAACCCCATCACCTCCTGCCAATGACAAGGTCACAAGCCACAGTTCAAGCTACAGCCAGCAGAAGCATTAGAGACTACACCACAGCTAAATGCTCTTGCAACATAATTTTATCCTGGTATACCTCACTCTTACTCACCAGAGAACGTTCACACCCAAGAGGCTCCACAAGTTATCTTGGCACCACAGAGTGAGAGATCAGATCTCTCTGACTTCGACAGATAGATGATTCATCGCAATCTCATTAACATTAACCTTTCAAGGTTTGACGACTGTCCAGAGAATTACTGATCCTGGAGATCAACTGTTAAAGCTTCAATTGCCGATCTCAAACTTGCTGCTAAGGAGGAACTTGATTTGCTCATAAAGTGGCTGGGGCCAGAATCTGCTGCTGCATGGGCATGACTTGAGCAAACCTATCGTGGCTCTGAAGCCATAGAAAGTGCTCTGTTCAAAAGACTGCAAAACTTTCCTAAAATAGGTAACAAAGATCATTGCAAGCTTCAAGAACTAAGTGACATCCTCATGGAGCTAGAGTTGGCAAAGGCAGACCCATGTCTACCTGGATTAAGCTACCTAAACACTGCCGATGGCTTGAATCCTGTAGTGTCTAAACTGCCATATGGCCTGCAAGAGAAATGGGCACAACAGGGATCAAAATACAAAAAAGACCATAATATATGTTCTCCTCCATTTTCATCAGGTTCATCAGTGATCAAGCCTGGACGACAAATGATCCCAGCTTCAGTGAACCCAACTTGCCTGCTCAGGGCCGGTTCTAGACTATTTTGCGCAATCAGAAGATGGTACGCTCATGTTCCCTATTCTCTGCCCACCTACCTCTGCACCCCCCCAATCTACCCATATACCCCTTTACCAAAATACATGATCTGCACCCCACCCCCTCACTTCCCCCTGTTGGAACCTAAAAAAATTGACATCTATGATACAGCTTTGATGGAAAGGTTCCTTGATATCGTGAACTGCCCGTGGCTGTTTGTTATGCAAATGAGGGGCATCAAAGGGTTTTGGGGGCTGGACACTGAGGAATGAAGATCTGCCAGGACGGTCATGTCCTGGGTCAAGCCTGACCCCCTGCTGGTATTTACTGCCCACACCTGTGTCATCAAGGCATATATGCTGGGATGGGGGCAGGGGCATATGATGGAACCTTCTTCCTGTGTGACACTAACTTACCTCACCAGCAAGACCTTTGGACAAGACAAGTCTTTGTGAACTCTGCAATCAAGAATGTGATTCGCTGAGACCTGCTGGAGAGGCGTGTTCTGAGAACAGAGAAAAACCAATGGCATGTGTCAATGTGGGAGAGAATGGTGTAGCTAGCTGTAGTATCCTGACCCCCTCCAATCCCCTCTCCAATTCCCTTAATTGTAATTAGAATGTATGTATATCCCTATTTGTAAATAAACCCAACACTTATTTAAGATTCAGTTGTTCATCAGTAATTTAAGGCACCCCCAAATCAGAGCACATTCTACACCCCCTCCTCTTCACTGATGTGCAGCAGACAAATTCCCTCTCTCCCCATCCCCCACCCAAGAGGGTGCACGTACCATGGAGTGTCAATTAGGGTGGTTGCTGTTGCTGCTGGGGGGTGGTCACAGACAATGCAGTTCCGGGAGGGGGGGCGCACAGCGGATGAGCAGTATAATATTGTCATGGTCCTTGGAATACTGAACCATGTTTCCTTGATATTACACAGTGGGGGGTCCTCCACCCTGTCTTATGTTTGAATCACTCTGTGTTTGTTTCATTGTTCACAGTTTGTCTTAAGGCTAATCCCCTCCAAACGGCTCCGTGGTCGGGAAGGAAGGCATTGTTCTGTGTTTGGAAAAAAGAAAATAGCACTGCGCTTCAAACTCGAAAATGATATTCCTAAAATGTGAAAAAAATAGTATAAAATGTGAAATTGTCACAAAGGGATACATAATTTTGTGTCAGTCAAACTAGACTCCATAATATATACCTACAGATAAAATCTTACAATACATAAAACATTTAAAATTAAGGAGAGTTGAGGAGGATGCATACACAGGATATTCAATGGATACATGACATAAATTAATTCCAGTCCTGAACAAACTGAATCCAATATATCTATATATAAAATTGGCAAAAAAACAAACGTTAACGTATGTAGTAACAAAAAGCTGGGAGGGTCCATGTTGAACAAGGAGAACCATATAAACTGTATGCTAAAGAGGGACCAAGGCTAAGATATATGAAGGATGGTGTGGGAAATTTTTAAAAACATTGATTCCTACATAATGAAGGAAGAATACCAGAGGGATATCCATAAATCTCTAAAACAGACATAGAATGCATAATAATATATGTGAACTTCTAATGTGAATAACAAAATTATACAAAAAACAATGACTTAGGTATATGAAGCATGGTGTGGGAAATGCCATACTATAGCTAAAAATTAAAAGTGGGAAATGTTTATTATATGTATAATGCCACATTACTTCCTATGTAATAATAAATAGGAGGACACTGAAAAGATATCCATATAAATCTATAACAAACAATCTTACTAGATTGCATAATGGTGCATAAACATCTAATGAAAAAAAAAAAAACCGGTATAAAGCAAATGCTACAAGAAACAATAGCTGGAACATATAAAGGATGGTGTGGGAAATGTTTTAGTGAAACTTATAAACAGGGTGTGGAAAAGGTTTACTTATGTGTACAGTATATGATAAATAGGGACCATAAAGCTCTGTATCAAACAAACTATAATTGCATAGTGGTGCATAAACCTTCTAATGCACTAGGACAAGTAATGGGGAAATATTTAAACCATCTAAAAACACTTAAATAATTATATGCGATTATGCCAATTTAATAATTCCTTAAAAAACAGTTCAAATCCAGTTCGATGTTCAAACCTCTAGGGACCATAGTGTCTAACAAATATATCCACTTTGTTTCTCTTTGAGAGATTTCTCTTTTTAAATTACTCCCTCTCCAGTATTTCATAGCTCTATCAACTCCACAAAATTTTAGACCCGATGGGTCCTTGTTATGGCACAGTTTGAAATGTTTAGATACACTATGTTTAGTGAACCCATTTTTAATATTATTAATGTGTTCCTGTATCCGAATCTTAAGCTGTCTCGTGGTCCTCCCCACGTATTGTTGCCCACACGGGCATTCGAGCAAGTATGTGACATGCGTTGTTCCACAGGAAATAAATTCATTTCTATTAATCTTCTTATTATTTCTATTAGACTGGAATTGTGTTATTTTTCTTTTTTGTTTTGTTAAGCGGCATCCTACACATCTCCCACACGGATAAAATCCTATTCCATTAAACAATGTCAGTGGTTTTTTAGGGGGTTCTATGACATTATGCACCAATTTGTCCTTTAACTCAGGGATTAGTGATGCTCTGAACTCAGGGATTAGTAACCCACTGGACTCAGGGATTAGTAACGTTGGATTTAGGGATTAGTAACAAGCTGGACTCAGGGATTAGTGATGCGCTGGACACAGGGATTAGTGACACGCGATTTAGGGATTAGCTGGACTCAGGGATTAGTAACGCTCTGAACTCAGGGATTAGTAATACACTGGACTCAGGGATAACGCTGGATTTAGGGATTAGTAACAAGCTGGACTCAGGGATTAGTGATGCGCTGGACTCAGGGATTAGTAACAAGCTGGACTCAGGGATTAGTGACGCGCTGGACTCAAGGATTAGTAACGCTGGATTTAGGGATCAGTAACAAGCTGGACTCAGGGATTAGTGATGCGCTGGACACAGGGATTAGTGACGCGCGATTTAGGGATTAGCTGGAGTCAGTTGATAAATAGGGACCATAAAGCTCTGTATCAAACAAACTATAATTGCATAGTGGTGCATAAACCTTCTAATGCACTAGGACAAGTAATGGGGAAATATTTAAACCATCTAAAAACACTTAAATAATTATATGCGATTATGCCAATTTAATAATTCCTTAAAAAACAGTTCAAATCCAGTTCGATGTTCAAACCTCTAGGGACCATAGTGTCTAACAAATATATCCACTTTGTTTCTCTTTGAGAGATTTCTCTTTTTAAATTACTCCCTCTCCAGTATTTCATAGCTCTATCAACTCCACAAAATTTTAGACCCGATGGGTCCTTGTTATGGCACAGTTTGAAATGTTTAGATACACTATGTTTAGTGAACCCATTTTTAATATTATTAATGTGTTCCTGTATCCGAATCTTAAGCTGTCTCGTGGTCCTCCCCACGTATTGTTGCCCACACGGGCATTCGAGCAAGTATGTGACATGCGTTGTTCCACAGGAAATAAATTCATTTCTATTAATCTTCTTATTATTTCTATTAGACTGGAATTGTGTTATTTTTCTTTTTTGTTTTGTTAAGCGGCATCCTACACATCTCCCACACGGATAAAATCCTATTCCATTAAACAATGTCAGTGGTTTTTTAGGGGGTTCTATGACATTATGCACCAATTTGTCCTTTAACTCAGGGATTAGTGATGCTCTGAACTCAGGGATTAGTAACCCACTGGACTCAGGGATTAGTAACGTTGGATTTAGGGATTAGTAACAAGCTGGACTCAGGGATTAGTGATGCGCTGGACACAGGGATTAGTGACACGCGATTTAGGGATTAGCTGGACTCAGGGATTAGTAACGCTCTGAACTCAGGGATTAGTAATACACTGGACTCAGGGATAACGCTGGATTTAGGGATTAGTAACAAGCTGGACTCAGGGATTAGTGATGCGCTGGACTCAGGGATTAGTAACAAGCTGGACTCAGGGATTAGTGACGCGCTGGACTCAAGGATTAGTAACGCTGGATTTAGGGATCAGTAACAAGCTGGACTCAGGGATTAGTGATGCGCTGGACACAGGGATTAGTGACGCGCGATTTAGGGATTAGCTGGAGTCAGGGATTAGTGACGCGCGGGACTCAGGGATTAGTAACTCAGGGATTAGTAACCCACTGGACTCAGGGATTAGTAACGCTGGATTTAGGGATTAGTAACAAGCTGGACACAGGGATTAGTGACGCGCTGGACTCAGGTATTAGTAATGCGCTGGACTCAGGGATTAGTGACGCGCTGGACTCAGGGATTAGTAACTCAGGGATTAGGACTCAGGGATTAGTAACGCTCTGAACTCAGGCTGGACAACTAGCTGGAGTAACAAGCTGGACTCAGGGATTAGTGACATGCTGGAGTCAGGGATTAGTGATGCGCTGGACTCAGGGATTAGTTACTCGCTGGACTCAGGGATTAGTAACTCAGGGATTAGTAACTCAGGGATTAGGACTCAGGGATTAGTAACGCTCTGAACTCAGGGATTAGTAATACACTGGACTCAGGGATAACGCTGGATTTAGGGATTAGTAACAAACTGGACACAGGGATTAGTGACGCGCGATTTAGGGATTAGCTGGACTCAGGGATTAGTGACTCGCTGGACTCAGGTATTAGTAATGCGCTGGACTCAGGGATTAGTGACGCGCTGGACTCAGGGATTAGTAACTCAGGGATTAGGACTCAGGGATTAGTAACGCTCTGAACTCAGGGATTAGTAATACACTGGACTCAGGGATAACGCTGGATTTAGGGATTAGTAACAAGCTGGACACAGGGATTAGTGACGCGCAATTTAGGCCTGATGAAGGGGACCCTGCGAGGCCCCGAAAGCGCTTGCCAATGAGATATAGCTATACATATAGCACACTACTCAGCAGTAGGGATGTTAGGCAACAAAATAGGCTGTCCGCAATGGCATCCCACAGGAACTGTACATACAGTAGTGGTATTACTACCGCTACTGTATGTGACATCTTCCCTAAGGGCTGTTGGTTGCTAGGAAGATGGCAGCCTCTGGTGTCATAGTGATGCAGCCCGCCTTATTCAACCGCAAGCTGGGAGATTCCTTGGCTTTTAAACAAAGGGGTGGGGATGCTGGTGACATATAGTAACTGACCTAATATGGGCCCATGGCTATATGTGGTCAATGACATTGACCACATATAGTCATAGAAGGGAATTTAAAACTGGAGCAGAAAATCTGTAACAGCTGTGCATGTTAAACAATTAGCTTCTCTCTTTGTCAGGGACCAGGACATCTCCAGGTGGCACCGTGGTGCTGGAGCAGATCCTGCAGTTCCAGTGCTCACCTGCAGGTGTCTCTGGGCAGTCAGTGGCTGTCTGGGACTTGAGCACCTCCAGGTGGCGCTGTAACGCTGGAACCAGAACCTGAAGCTCCAGGGTTCACCTGCAGGTGGCTCTGCAATTAAGCACGGATGAAAGCAGGTGAGGGGGCTTGGAAGGAAAGGGGGGGAGTTTATGATGTCTGCTGGGGGGCTTGGAAGGAAAGGGGGGG